>NC_083390.1:15043800-15354600 GCF_031755915.1 Ziziphus jujuba
ATATGAACAGGTGAAATTCTGTTGTTAGTTTGAATAGAATAAACCTTGTGCATACTTCATTTAAGCCCTCTAAAAGTTTTTCTCATTTGCTTGTCATTTTAAATGTTTAAATAGGATGTTGTGGATTGTTTATCCACATTCTTTTTTATATCTCCTCCAAGAAAGGTTGCTAACCAATCAATCATGATGCTAGTTTGGAGATGATAAGCCTTCTCCCTTTTCCTGCGTTTTCATTTGCAACCACATTGAGTTTAGTTATTAATATATTTGTAATATTTTGATTGAACAAAAAATAGAGGCATGTTTCTTTTGTAATACAGAGTAGTTCGATATGATTAAAAGGCATGACTCCTTCTTGTATAGAAAATATATTAGTAGTTGAGAATCCAGAGTCATTATTTTTTATAGAAAAATTTATGCACTTACATTGGTGATTTATCAATAGAGTATGGTGATTGACCTTAGATTATATCATGTTAATTGTTAATTGTTTGGCTTTGTTATTATTTTGATTTCTTAGTTAGTTTGCTCTCCCAGTAATATGAATAAGAAACAAAATGAAAGGGTTATAAATTTGTTTTTAAAAAATAACAAGTATGTAATTTCAAACTATATAGTAGATCCATGACAGAGCATCAATGTATTTAAAAAATTAACTTATTTATAAATAATATGAAATAGTTTGACATGATGCATTTTAGAAAAATTATAACTGAACTAGTAAAATGGTAAATGTTAGACTAATTTTTCCCTTCTCAATATGCTCTTTATAATTAAAAATAATAATAATGAATGTAATTCAACCCAAATTCACAATCACATTGTTCTAATATCTATTTTTAAACCTAAAGAATTATCACAAAGCTTTATTTCTCAACTACAAAAATAAAATTAAAAAGGAAAAAAATTAACAAAACGAAAGAAAATAAAATGTAGCCACCAATAGGATGCTAAAGCTTCCCAAAAAGATAGCTAGCTTCGATAATATAATCAAAGGATGGCTACAAGCATCAATAGTATGCACAATATACCAAACTTGATACTAAATATCCCAACAGCAACTTGAGCCATCAATTGTTACCTAAAAGAAAAAAAAAGAAAAATTAAAAAAGAAAAAAAGAAAAAGAAGTTAAATAGAAATGCAATAATCAGTAAATATAATAATCAACACACTAGTTTTCTCAGGTACAGTCCTAAAAGATAAGAGTAAAGAAAATAAACAACAAACACATTTTCAAAGTTACATCTTCCATAATGTAAAAGCTTCCAAAGAATCCCAGATAGTTGATTTCGAAAATATAAACACAGGATGCTCATAAGTTTCCTCAAGCACAATCCCACACATGAAATAAAAGGAAAGAAAAACAAACAATCACATCTTTAACGTTATATCTTCATAACATTCTTCTTTCTAGATTTAGAGTTAATCGAGAAAAATACACATATTAGAGAAAAATTATTTCCAGAACTTAAGATATTTGCATATAGATGAAGTTAAGTTTTACCTATAGATGCAAAACTATCAACATCAAAGAGATTGGCAATTTCTTTGTTATTCGAAGAAGTTCCTACATGAAAACAAGATAGTAAGGAAATCAAATATTCAACAATAAATTATACATAAATGATTAAATATATAAATAATTATACCCATTATTGAGCACGGGACAATTTCCTTTATCATGTGATTGTCCAATCTTTCCACATCCATTGCAACACCTTGCTTTATTTATAGCTCTCTCTCTTTTCCTCCCTTTAATCTTTTTTTTGCACCCTTTGACTCTAACTTGGATTGGTTCATTGAACCTTTGATCACAATGATTACGACTCTTTTGAAAAACTTTTTGTTCAAAAGCTCTTTCACCCTTACTACTTTCAACCATTTGTTTGACATTCAAAAGAACATTTTCCAAGCTCCCAGTTAGGATAGCACATGCTTTCTCACTTGTTACAACCTTATCAATCACATCAAAAGCAAGTTGAAGCAATCTAGTTCACCTTAAAAATAATAAGTCATCCTTGAAATTATTTATCTCCATTCCCCCTCAATCTAAGAGTGTCTTAGAATTTACTTCTTTAATCCATCAAGTCAAAATGTATTGATCTGACAAATAAACAATATTTTGCATCTTTAAAAAATATGTCAAAATATATTTGCATAGAATTTTTTCACTTTCAAATTTCTTGCAACTACAAGAAATAATATCTAAACTCTTATCATAACAATTTCTCTTATCCTGCAGCCCCTTTCATTTTTCTTCTCAACTTTGTACAAAAATTTATTTATATCTTCCTTTTTAAATTCCACTGCATGTAATAAACTACTCCCTAATTATTCTTGAAACTTATAGAAAATTTTACAACTGTCAATTTCAGACATTTGCTTTTCCATCTCCAATGGCAATTTCAACTTAGGCTTTTCATTATATCCTTATAATATACTATTAACTGTTCATGAGTTTGGCAAGCAAGTGCTCTGTTAAATTTTGTCACAAAATCTACCAATGAATTTTTTTTGCAAACATATTTCTTAAAGAATGGATGAGAACTTCATGCATGTTAGCTACTAGATATTCCAGCTTAAAATACATGATTGACATATACCGACACCCATTTCGAATGCAATTCGAACATTATTAGCAACCATGTGTTATCAAGTAACTTTCCTTTTTCAACAATCTCCATCCATTTGGTATCAAACTCAACACAAGTTTTTGATTCCCATATGCACTCCTAAAATTCTTTGTGGTTATCTCTATATCTAACTACACCTAACCTCTCAGAAAACTTGTTCACTACATGCCAAATGCAATATCTATAAAACATATCTAAAACAAAATAAGAAATAGCTTTTGACATAGCTGGATGTTGATCGATAATAATCATTTTTGGATGATTCCCAACATAACTTTTTTAAAATGCTCAAACAAACGAATAAATCAATTAGTAGTCTCACCACTCAATAATGCACAAGCAAAAACAATAGTCTGACATGATTATTAATTCTTAAAATAGGTGCAAATATCACGTTATATTGATTTGTGTTGTATGTGGTATCAAATATAATAATATCACCATTAAGATGCATAAGCACACCTAGAAGTAGCATCAGCCCAAAAATAATGAATTAAATTATTCTTGTTATCTACCTTCATTTGAAAAAAAAAAAAAAAAAAAAAAAAGCAAGATTATTTTCTTGTTCTAATCGGAAATGCTCATTAAGCATTTTAGCATCATGTCCCTCAAATTCATTATGCACATTTCTCTTATGGTTATAAATATCTTTTTTTGTGCATCCAATATTTTCTATACCTCCTACTTGCAATCCAAGTAAACTAACATGTTGATGCACTGGTATGTCTACTACAGATAGTTGTTAAGTGAGAGATTTTTTTGCTTCTGAAACACTTCAATTTGATCTTAACAAATGTACTCTCTGAGGAGTTTCCAAAGGATGGTTGTGACCCTCAACAAATTGTATAACTAAAAAGTTAGTTCCCGACTTTGATGTCACAACTGAAAGTTTTGCTTTACAACCTTCTCGTGTTACCCCACACCGCCTTTTCTTCTCACTACTTTCATCTTTATACATTCTCTCTTTAAAGCACAAATATCCCTTTCTTGTGATCTCATTAGTATCCTTACGTTTTTTTGCTAGGATTAATTCGAGCGCTGAATCCCCCTTCTTTTGCATACTTATTATAAAATTCTAACACATCATTAAGTGACTCAAATTCCTGATTTATCCTTGGCTTGCTCTTTTGCTACTTGTGGGATGTATACATTATCATCATCATCTCCTACACATCCATAAAAATATTAATGAATGAACCCAAAAAGCCACCCAAAAAAAAAAAAATACAAACACTACAAGATCATAAAGAATAAGAAAAAAAAAAAAAACTATTTAGAGGTGCTCATGTATAGCAGTGAAAATGAAAACAATGAAACCATCATAATGCAATTAAACTATCACAAATATATTAAAGACTTATTATGTTATTAGACATAAACCAAGAAAACAACGAATAAAAAACCAAAATAATAATGATAATAATAATAAAATACAAATAGAAAAAAACCTCCAGTTTTGATTCTTTATTTTCTTATCTTTTCTATTTAAATGCAATCTTTTACTTTTCAATATATACATTCAATTAAAAAGAAGTAAATCAATTGAAGCATAAAGAAGCAGCAAATCACAAAAAATAAAAATAAAAATAAAAAACTAAACTAAAATAACAAAATTCAATCGTAAACAATTAGAGCTTGGTTAAGTAAATGATTTCAAAAACTATAAAAAAAAAATAACAACATAGATAACTCTGACTATGAAAGCCAAAGCTAAACTATGAAACTCCAACTTCTCTAACAAAAAACAAACTGAAGCAAATTTACTGTGGGCATTTTTCTACTGAAATCTTTGTTGTCTAAATTTAAATAAGAGAATTTCACTTGACACCTTACATGCTGCAATATGCTTGGTCCTAAACAATTAATATAAATTTCTATTTACCATTTCTATTTTATATGTGAGGTGCAAGATCATTTATTTACTTCCCATATAATTGATTCTTAAACAAGGATTTTCTACAATTTATTTCCCATATAAGAAAATCATTTTTTCTTACACTTTGAGCATTTTACTTCCACTTCTCACCAACTCTCAGGTTCTTCTTTTTCAGATCATATGTCATATCAAATAGAAAAAAATATATACATATATACACTATTAATGTGGTTAAGAAAAAGTACTTACCAAGTTTTGTTTTAGATTGAGTTGATCCTTCAGCTTCAACATAGTTTTCTTCTACCATTAAGGGAAGATAGTGAAATTTATATTTCTGCAAAATAGGGAAGATAGATAATTTGGTTTTGGATTTCGTCTACAATCCAAATTTATAGAGTTTTAACAGAATCAGGAAGCCATTTGATATTTTTAGGCGGACGTGGGAAAAGAAAAACGAAAAGATGGAAAGGGTGAAGGTGGAGTGAGAGGAAGGAAAACAAATCTCACATGATATTTTAAAACCCAATCAGATCTTGACCGTTTGTAAGATCTAACGGTCAATATTATAATCCTGAATGTTAATAAAATCTAAAAATTTTGGATAAGAGCCTCTCTGATATTTATATATATATATATATATTATAAAGCAAGAATGGTATAATATTTTAAAATTTAAAAATTTGGGTGCAAAACAAAAAATAAATAAATACTTACATAATTTGAGAGCACAATGTATTTGCACAATGTATTTTCAACCTTAGAAAAATGTCAACCAATTATAACTGTATTTGTAAAAATTCAGCGAAATTTAGGAAAACTCACGGATACAAAGCCTAAAAACTATGGGCGGGAGAGTTAACTAATACGATAAATTAATTAACTGCTTAAAAATTTAGGCAAATTACATGCAATTAATTATAATTTGAACTTTTCAAAATATATATATATATATATATTTAGAAAACTTTATGTTAATACTTTGAATTAATACAACTTAGCAGGCATAATTTTTACCATATATTAGACACATAGTTATTTATAATTGAGAAAAATATAATTAATTGATTTGCTTTAACTAAATAACAATGTATAAAAATATGTATAATTTAAAATTTAAAAATAATCAAAATAATTGAAATATAAATTGTCCTAATATTTTTTTAATTATAGTTGGACAGGGACAAAATATATAATATGTATTCCATAATTAAAAAGCATTGTAGATAAAAATATTTATAAATTAGGATAAGGTAATTTTAGGTTATTTGTGCCATTGTAATTGTGGATAAAAAAATAGATTTAATGATTAAACTATTATTTAATTATTTAGATTTGTTTTATTAATTTTATTTTTTTCTTTCTTAATTAACTTTCAATTAGTTATGTATTTATTTGTTAAAATTTATAGTTTATGTAATATAATATAAGAAATTGTTACATATATATATATATATATATTCAATATCACCTATATATTATTGAAATAATTTTTTGTTTTTGATCAGGGGTTTTAGTGTGTTCCAAATTAATGTCTGTTTAGTTTTTTAAAAAAAAAAAAAGGTTTGTTAGTTTTTTTTAAAAAACAAATACATACACACACACACATACACACACACACACACACACACATATATATATATATATATATATATATATATATATATATATATATATATATATATATATATATATAGAAATCTAAATGGGCCTGCGTCGGTTGGTTGACGTACCTATGAACATGCCCAGACAATCCGTTGTTGTTGTACTTCATAGGAAACCGATAGGTGGGCCAAACTCTATCTGGGTTGTCGCAAGTAGCTGATGTAGCTGGTCTAGTGCCAATTGCTTAGTGCTCGTTTCATAATCGAGTTTTGGTTTTTTCTATTTAATCATATTATTTGATTATTTCAGATCTTAGTAGTTTAGTTAAAAACTGTTAGATATCCTAATTCAATGTAAATTAAAAAACATAGAAATAGAAACAAAAATGCTAAATAAAAATAGATTCAAATAGTTATTTGGTTTTTTTTTTTTTTTTTTTTTTTGCTTTTTTGTGAGATATCAAAAAATTGTTTTTTTTCAAACAAAATATCTAAAAAAAGTTAACTAGGAATTTTCTTTTTGGGACCAATGTTCTCTTCTAGACCCAATTAAATAAACAACCATACAAATAATTAAAATTTAAATTTTATTATTTATTATCATCGATGATGATCATCATTTTATATGATAAAATATAATTAAAATATTTAATTGTTAATTATTTAAATTGCTGTTTCGCTCACCAATAATTATAAATAGCAATTTTTTAAAACTTTGCCCATCCTTTGTTTTTGGGTAATCAAACTACCCTCATGTTCAACTTTTGCATATCCACACTTCACCGAAATTGATTTACTATTTTTCAACCTTCCATTATCATTTTCATTCCTATTTGACTCTTTCAAACAACATATATGTAATTAATAAACAAGAGATTCATTTTAATATCCATTTCAAGTTTTAGGGAAGAAAAAATGTTAAAATCAATCCCGTAATCTAACGATGTAATTTTAGTTTTCTTTGTTATGTTCAATCTATTTAGTCTAATGAATACACATTTGTATAAGTTTGATCTAGTTAAAATTGAAAAACAAAATGAAAAAAAAAATTTTAAAAAAAAATAGAAAACCATAACACCTGTAAAACCCTCGATGCCTAGAGGTTGAAGACGACCAAAAAAAAAAAAAAAATCATCAGAGAACTCGACTTGAAGTCAAATGCCTCAATAATCTCTGGCTGGGAGTTGTTTTTTACTTCTATAAAAGCCCCCCAATTCGGTCTAATCAAGATCCCAACCCCAAATCTAGGTAATTTTAGTTGGTTTGGAAGTTATGCGGAAGCATAAGGCATTGCTTCTAACTTGAAGTCACAACACGTGACTTGTTCTAGTCAAGGTCTACTTCAAGATTTTTATTGCATATGGAAAATACCTGATTTGTACTAGTCGAGGGCCTCGACTCTAAATCAGAATTGTCTCTTATTGTCTACTTTCAAATCGGAACTTTTATCTTCCTCGTGTGGATTTTTGTTATTACCGGTTGTCATGATCTCAATTCTCATAAATATTTATTATTAATTATATATATATAAACTGTTTAGTAGTAGTTAGTTTAGGTTTTCCTATATCTTATCCATTATGCTATTTTATTAAACACTAAAGCTATTTTGTAGGTCACTACTTATTATGATATAGTTTGTGCTTGGTTTTAAGTATAGTTTGATGTATTGTTCTCTATTTAAGAGAACCAAATGAAGGAAATAAGTATGTTGATGATTATTAAAAGTCTAGATCATCTATTGATCTATTGGAAGTTTGGATTCTCTTAAAGAATTTATAGCATGTTTGGTATGTATAATAGACGTAGAAATAGAATACATATTTTATAAATTTAATTTAATATATTTTTTAATTTGAGAATAGTTATTCCAAATGAATAAATTTATTTTTATTTGAAAAAATAAAAATTTATGTTAAAATTTTTAGAATTTTTATTCTTATATTTTAATTTATATAAACCTAATAATATTCTTATCATGTTTTGATAAGTTTAGATTTAAATATTATTATATGCCAAAAATATATGAAATTTAACTTCTAATTAATTTTTATCAAATTTGAACTTTTTTACAATATATCTATATACATATATTTATTTATAAAAGTTAAATCTTAATTATACTACAATATTTTTACCAAACATATAAATAGGAATAATGGTAATTTTTTTTCATTTTTATTTCTATGAATAAATATTCCCATTTTATTAGGAATAATCATTCTGTATATTAAATGTGTCCTTATTCATTCTTTTCATATATTTTTTTTTTTTTATATATCTGTTTAATTACAAAATAAATGGGTTTATAACATTTGATATTAGAACTGTGCATGGAAAGGCTTTGAAGTTCATAGCTAACAACAAATATTTGGTTTTTATTTCCAACACCACTTGACCAATTAGACTTATAGAATTGTGCAACGTACAGGCTAGATTAAGAACTAAGAAGTCTTGTATACGTGGACTACTGATTGTCAAGTAAAACTACCAAAAACGAAAGGGCTGGATCGATCAATATCGATATTGTTAAACGTCGATTTTTGAATAAATGATGGAGTGTTAAAAGTCTCAATTTTTATAGATATTTATTATTTAATTGTATATCATTTTGTTAAATTTGTTTACTAGTGTTTAAGAGAGTCAAAAAAAAAAAAAAAAATTCTATCCTACAAGAATTGTCTGTGGAACTACTATCAAAATTCTTCTGACCATATTCCCCAACATCATCTCAATGAAAAATGTGTGCCAATAATTATTAAATCTTGGATTATTGATTAATATATTAGAAGGTTGGGTTCCCTCAAACAACTTATTCTATCTTTTCATCTCTTTTTTTTTTTCTATATCTTTTTAATTACAAATGAATTATAACCCCGATAAATTACTTTGTTCTTGCCATTGAATCCAACGAGTTTGTTTCGATTTGGTGTGGTTTGATGAAAGGGAAAACAGAAGCTTTCAAAGAGAAGACAATTGAAATGTGAAGATACAAAGTTGAAGTTGCAAAAAGAAACTTCATATCTTTGACATATGAATATGAACCGTGCCATTAAAGAAGGAATCAATTATGAACTAAGTTTTCTAATTTTAATTTGTTCTTTAAATGCTAATTGATTATTTGCAATTATAGCATCTGTATTAACATTAATCGATCCTTTTCAACCTTTTTTTTTTTTTGGGTTGATTCTTTTTAATAGCCTTGTATGTAGACCTGACAACATATCGTATTGAATCATATTGTGTCGTATTTATATAAAATTTAGTTAACTCAAACACAATCTGTTAAGTTTTTGTGTGAAAATAGATAAATCTAAACTCATTGTATAAATTAGCATGTAACACGTCACTCAATCCATTAACCCATTAACAATAAAAACAAATTTCAAAATTTAAGTTCGACTTAGTTTTCAAATAATAAAATAATATTTTTAAAAAAAACTTTAAAAAAATTTTGTTTGTTTTTATTTTTTTCAAAAATTAAACTAAAAAATAATAAATTAATAAATGTTTAACCATAAATTAAGTTTCTTTTTTAATATTATTAAACTTGTGTGATTATAAAAATATCCCTTTTTAATAGATTTAATTAATAAATTTATCGTGTACTATCATGTTTCATCAGTTAAAATTCATTAATTTATTAGATCTTATTGGATGATATGGATATACATCTAATACAATATCGTTAATTCAAATCCATAAATTATTATATAGATTTATATCATATTATCATATAATGTAAGATTTTATCATATCTACTTACATGTGAGGAAGAAAATAGATAAGGACATAGTGTATACTTTACATTGGAGCAAGGGTAAAATTTTAATTATTTATAAATAAGGGTATATGTCTTTAATTGGGCCCTGTAAAGGACATTGATTCCGAAAAGCCCATTTAAATAACAAAGACGTGGAGTAAATGAAAATACACAATTATTCCAAGCTCTCGGTTTCAGAAATTGGGCAGATCATTTTTTCTGACGTGTAAGAAACTCAATGCTCAAATATAGATTGAGTGGGGTCCAATGGACTCTGTACCAGTTTTTACTTTTTAGTATTAGGTTCTTATTTATGTTTGCTGCCGCACAGCGCAAACGGTCTCCACCACGTAAATTGTTGTAGCCTTGCTGTTGTATTCTAGTCATTAACCGAAATGGCTAAAATATCCTTCCTTTTTTGCATACAGTAATAGCAAAAGGGAAATCAATGTCGTCTTTCTCACAAGATTTGGGTCCTCTCACTGGAGAATTTTAAATACACTAAATGATTACTATATACACTCGATTCCTTTGTATTCATTGTTTTTGCCTCCGTTCAATGTGGCTGTGTACAAGTTTTTCTTCGATGCATTTTGAATCATTTCTATTTTTTATTCTTTTATTATCAATATACAAAATTATGTCCAATTGTTATTCAACAAATCATACATTGTTTAAAAATAATACTATAGTATTATAATATTATTAACTTGTTTATCGGCTCTTTGAAATACTAATGTAATATTATTTTCTTGGCTTGTAAGGAATTACGTTTGTTCCATTTAAAAATTGACTAGTTTATTTTAATTTTTCAACCATTGATATATTAAAATATTATTTGCTACATCAATTAATAAATAAATTAGTAAATAAAGTTTACATATATAGCATGTCACTTCAAAAAGTGAAATGACTTTAATTATTTATTTCATAAGTAGCTACTGTCTAACAAAGAATATACTATGCCTCTTTTTTTAAAAAAATATTTTATGACAGGGATAAGAAATAATTACACTATTAATAAATAATGTGATTAGCCTAGAGGAAATATATGAAAGAAGATTAAGACTTGCCTAAGTAATTTGCAAAAATTGCAATATGGGCTCTATTGGGCTTTGTATTAAGCTCTGTAGACCAATGCTTTCTTCTTTTACAATGTGAGAATTGATTATAAATTTTACAAATGAATAGGCAGCCGACAGAGTTTATAAGAAATTAAAAAGTAAAACACTGTTTAAATTAAACTAATACAAAGAATATTCTTGTAGTTTTGACCAAGCAAAAAAATTGCTAAAACAGAGAAATAAGGGAAGCTAAAAGAAAATGTCTTAATAATTGCTTAGTTGTGTCATATATATCTGAAAATAAATTATTTACCGGTTGTATCATCACCTTTGAAGAAGTAAAATTTTGTTGAGTGTAAGTGGGTCTTAAGAGATGCAAGTAATGCTGCTCATGCCTTGAGTCGTTGAAGATTGTCTAATAGATGTTGTATGGTTTTCAATTTGGTTTATGTTTTTTATTTGTTTTATTCAATCATATAGATGGTTTCCTTATGCTTTTCCTTAAGTGCGAAGCCTAAATATCATTTATACACAACTAAAATAAAACCTTTAAAAAAAAACCAAAAACATAAATATTATCAAAGGAGCATTAAAAATATTGATTTACATGAGTTCTCACATAATTGAAAAGCCCATCTCTATTGCATTATTCTTTGACAAACTTTGAGTGTGCAAAGATAAAATTGCCATAAGAATATATATATATATATATATATGAAACTTATCATTATATTTTGGCTTGCTTTAATTTAATTATTAATTTTTAACATTTCAGACAAATAAATTGCTAAATTATATTATCATTTCCAAATGCACGGTACTTTCGAAATTTTTTATTCTAATACCATGTTGAACATCAATCACTATTCTAAAATGCTTCAAATTATTCAAAAGTGGACCAACTTTGTACCTATAATCTTTTAACATAAATAAATTAATATTTTTATTTAAATATTTAATTTAATAAATTAAATAAACTACGATTGGAGTTAAAAAAAAAAAAAAAAAAAAATTCTTTTTGATTTTCATCCATTATTCGCAGTCGCTGTATTGGAGTAAACGCTGTACAGATATCGTTTGATATTAATATTGTTAAGGTGTGGGTCATGAGAAATCATCAAAATCGATATCTAGTGATTAGAACCCCACGATTTGCATATTCTACCAAATCAGGGCCCACTTTGAGGAAAGCAAGTCATCTTACATAACCAGCACACTTCAACATCATGTCCTTGCTTATATACAGTAGTTGTCCTTAGAACCTTAACTGACCACCCAGGGGGAATAAAATCGTATACCTACCATTTCCTTTTTCCTGATTTCTTTTTTTTTTTTTTTTTTTGCCCTTTAAATTTTGTTCAACTGTTGAAATGACATAATTGTCCTCCCTGACCAAACGAAAATCAGATTGGCACGTTGCTTTTATTTATTTGTTTTTCAATATTGAATTGTGCTTTTCCCACAAGAAAATATCTCACAGAAAATTCTAATCAAAATATATAATATATGTACATACATCCCACACGAAACACACATGGCATCCGCATGAATTCAATTTGTTCAAATGGTATATTCCTACGTGTTCTTCACATGATTTTATTTTATTTTTAAATACTTGTGCAAATATAATTAATGTCACTGCTTAGATATTTTTAAGCATATTTATGAGGCTGTTCCCTTGTATTAAAGTTTTTTTTTTAATCAATGTTTATGATAAATTAGCCCAACCAATTAAATCAAATTGACCATCAAACTTTTTTTTATTAACTTTTGAATGGTTTCAATTAAAAATTTAGATTTTTAAATACGTATTCATGGTTTCATGAATTTATATATAATTCATTTTGGCCGAATATAATTCTAATATTTTATTAAATCAAATTTTGTACAAAAAGTTAAATATATATATATATATATTATAGTCATAATTATTTGGTTAAGAAAAGTTAGAGAAAAATCTTTTAACTGCTTATAGACAATTTTCAATAGCTCAAATGATTTATAATGTTAAAATAATCAATTTGACAGAAAAGATAGAGATAAATATTTAACATGCTTATAGACAATTTCAATAGCTCAAATGATTTTAGCAAATCATTAATAAAAAGATACTAGTAGATGTAACTTTCCTATATATAAGAAATTTGAAAAGTTGAAGATTATCTAATAAGATGTTAATAAGTAACCCGTAAAACATTTACTCAAGCACTTAGAAATATCAAAATTTCTTTTTTTAACATTAAAAACGGAAAGATCCAAACTACAATAATTATGTAAAATTCTATATAAATGCAATCAAAGGAAAATTTTTATTTATTTTTTATTTATTAGGAGTAAGGGGATTAGACTAGGATAATTATTTAAAGCAATAGTTATTTTTGTCATTGAGGTATCTCTTTAGTGGCGGACATATCACAGGTTTCCTTTGGTATGCCTTTAACCATCTCATCATTTTACTATAAAGCAACTTGATATTCATTAAAACGCAAAAGAAAATATATCTTAAAAATCTCATTTAAAAGAAAATTGGAAAAAGAAAATAAGTAGAAGTTTATTTATTGATTTATTTTACCTTTTTGGGTCAATTATGGATGAGGGGAGTGAATAAATTTTGAGGGATAAGGAAGATGAGGTTAACGTGGAATTACCTTGAAAAGGACAAAAGAGGTAAATGCCGGGGGGGGGGGGGCAGACACACAGAGTTTTTGAACGACTTTCTCGAAAAAGCCGGGGGAAAGCAGATGCTTTTTCATTCTCGGAAGTCGCGACCCGAACACAGATAGATAGCCCCCCACAAAGTGATTGTGAATTGTGATCACCTTAAATGCTCATTTTTAATTTCTTTTTTTTTTTTTTTAATAATAATCCCATTTCCCTGGACCACACTCACCTTACCTACGCGCTCTCACACACTCGCTGGGGGTATTTCAGTCTATTCGCAGTTATAATTTTCTTATGGCATTTCCGTTATTTCGAGGAAATTCGAGGTTGTTCTCTTAACATGCAATTCGTTTAGAAGCCCAAGATTCGTGGACGCAGATCGACATAGGGATTTGAGAGAGAGAGAGAGAGAGAGAGAGGAATTTTCGTAGCAGGGCTCCGCTTCGGATTTGGAGATTGACATGTACGGACAAAATATTGTAATCCGTAGAATCGGGTCGGTAAGTGGGTAGGTTGTGAATTTACAATGAAGTCCTTGCTTGACAATATCAAATTCCGGTTTTATCCTTCTTTAATTGAAGGAACACATAATTATACCTCACTTTATGAGTGGTTTTATTGACAAAAGGAAGCGACAAGTCCTTGATTTCAGTCCCCATTAATGTTTTCAGTTTGGGTACAAAAATCTTATTGCAAAACAAAATTAATTTTTTAGTCGAGTTGTGTTTGTCAATTCTTTTACAATATTATAAAAGGTTTGGCTGTTTTATTAAATAAAATATTGGTTAATATAATACAAGTTTCTTTAGATAAATATAATAGGGAAATAAACAACTGTTCTAAAAAATAAATAAAAAAGTACAATTTCTTATTTTCCTCAAAAATTGGTTCTCAAACATTAGAACCATTATTATATTATTATTTTCTTGGTTTTTGTTTCTTTCTGCTAGAATGTGTGTGTTTCTTAATTATATTTTTAAATTATAAACCAACCAAAAAACAATACGATTCACAATAATTGGAGTGAAAATGTATTTCCAGAAAATAAAAGTTTATAAACTAAAATTGTATACAATCAAAGGGATTAGAAATCACGAACTCTATATTTTACCCTTGGAACTCTAATATTTTGTACATTTTGCTTCACAAACTACAAAATTAATCACGTTCCTCCTTGAACTATCAGTTCACTATCATATCACAGTCAAACAATTTTCTCTAATAAATTTAGCAACACTTGTCATATAAAAGCACCAAACATAAAATAAAATAGCTTCTAAACAAAGTTATATAATTGTGTTTGATTAATGCCATCAAATTCATTTAAAGTAATGCATAATCAAACTCAATTGACAGAAAAATAAAAGTTCACAGGCGATTTAATTATCCAAAAAATGTTTTAAAAGTTTGTATTTGGAGACAATCTAAGCTAATTTGGTACAACACGGCAGCACCCAGTTCTAGTAAAAACTTTATACTCCATTTCAACATATTTAGAACATCTTCATTTGGTGGGTTTGTCATATTTTGCCTCTAGATCGAAACAGCCAAGATACTTTATCAAAAAGAGATATACACTTCAAAATAGGTGCACAGAAAATGCACCCATTGTCAAGTTGGAGTACGAGTTACTTATCCTTCTAGCTTTATTCTTTTTAGCTTTTCTTTGGAGATTATTTCTACCTACAATAATGAGTAATTTTTTGTACCCTCCTTTTTTTTTTTCTTTTTCCTCTAAAGAATTCTTTACTTTCTTGTTTTTTAATTTGACAAGTAATTTGAAAGATAATAAAAAATTTTGTTTGAAAAGTAAAGATGATATGTATCGGTTGAATTAATCCTTTTTTTGAAAAAAAAAAAGAAAAAATTGATAAACAACAAAGACCAAAGCCCAAAACAAACAGCCTTTACAATCATTTTGCCAAGGGACCAAGCCCCTAAATGGTAAACACAAAAAACAAAATGTTCAGTCCCATTAAAAAATTTTCAAGTAAAATAAACACCATCATTGGAAAATATATATGCATAGCAAATTAAGAACTGTGAATGATGAAAGTTGTTGGTGTCCTATGGAACAGCAAGTGCCTTACCTCCCAAAGTAATTCAGTAGATTGTAGAGTTTAACCTAACGTATATTATCCAAAGGTTTATTTATTTATTTTTTAGATGCCTTGTTTCCATGTGACATGCACTAATTATATGTGGCATTGGCGTGCTTTTATATGATGACAGCTATCAGATTGCAATAATTGACATGCCGACTTGTAGATGGAAGACCGTATATATGTACAACAAAACCTTCACCTACTAATTTTTCATTTTGGGATGTATAAAATCAACTTCTACAAGGATTCTATTTTGTCCTAAAACTTTAATTCCATTTCTTTCCCATATAAAAACACACCAACTTGTCTATTTGATATTTTTCTCAATCTTATTCTTGCCTCGGAAAATACTTTTCACAAAGTTGGGAATCTGTTTCAAATCCCTTTCAAGCAATTCCACATGCCGCATATATGATGATTATACCAAATTGAGCTTTGTTTCTTTGGAAAATTCAAGCTTTTTTTTTTCTTTCTTTTTTTCTTATCTATACTACTTTTCCTACCTAGTTTACAAGTTAGACCCAAAAGAAAATATATGAATAAATAATTTTTAAAAATTAAGTTATTTTGTCAAATGAGGTTAGCTTGATACATCAGTCGCACTCTATTTAAAAAATTCTAGACGTTGAAATGGAAAAAAGAAAAAAAAAGAAATTGTTTTAAATAATAATAGAAAAAGAGAAAAAAAACAAGTTAAACAAAAATATAAATAATAAAATTTTAACCTAAAAGATGAATAATTAATAAAAATGTAGGATTTTACAAAGCTTGTTAATGAGGGGATTATGTGGTTTTATAATTAATAAATCTGTCATTACAAAATAAACACATTTTAGAAATTACCAGGAAGTAGATTAATGATACATGATTCTATATTAGTTTTATTTTTTGGACATAATGTTTCTACATGGTTTGCAATTACCAAATTTCAAAAAGGCCTAGAGTTTTTATTGACATATATGTACATTAGTGTCAATAAGAAACTTGCTTCATTAATAGACCAACTAGAAAGATTAATGAATTTCAAATTCAGCATAATGGCGTTGCTTGTACTGTAAATCGGCCAACTTTCTGCAAACAATTTATTTCTTTATCAAAATCAATGCCTCACTGTTCTCTAGTCAAGTCATGGCAGAATACCGAGAAGGAGTAAATACTTTTTGGTGTTTCAGAAATTTAATTCCATAATCCAAACTGTGCTTCCAAGGTCGCATTTAACCACGCAGGGGGACACCGTACATATATTGGCTGCAAATTTTGGTTGCTCATTACAATGCTAGAGATCTTAGAATTATTTTATTTTATTTTATTTTTCGAAAAGAGAGATCTTAGTTAATTAATATGCGAATAATACGTGGTGTATAAATATGCGAATATATATATATATATACATGTATTCTTGAAAAAAATTTATTGTTTTCTGTATGGATTTTAATTGTATGAATATATGTATATATATATATATATTTTAAAAGTTTGAAACGCTTATTTAATGTATTGATGCATCAAAATATATATATATATATATACATTTTTATGAAACATATATATAATATATTATTTTATTTTATTTTTTCACTTTTGCAACAACATAAAAAAAATATGAAAAATAATTTTTTATTTTACTTTTATACTCTTCTAATCATTCATTATTTATAAATTTTAATATATTACACTACTATTATATTATTAATAATTATAGTTTTATCATATATATTAAAAAATTTATTTTAATATATATTTAATACCTAGATTTTTTTTATCCCATATTTTTTAATTTATAACATATTATATATATATATATATATATATATACATACATAGACACGTACCTATCGAATTTATAAAATATTTATTTACTTATTTTCTAAGCAAATCCTTCTCCATATTCTTAAACAAATAAATCAATTTACGCACATATCTATTACATACATATTTTTATCATTCAGTATTTAATTAACTATACTATAAAAATCAATCAGGTTTTATCAATTAAAAAAAAAAAAGCTTTATCAACTTTATTTAGCAACAATTTGATAAATAATATGGTGATATTTTACAAATTTGTATTGAATTTCATTTATTTATAATTATTTTTTTTTCAATTATTAATGTACACATATTAAAATTGTGAAAATAGACATCTCATATAGGTAATATGAATAGTATTTTAAAAAAATTGTTCCTCAATGGGAATGTCTATAAAGAATGCTAACTAATGTAATTTAGACATGTTAAGGTAGATATCTATTTATGAAGGCTTTGATTAGACGCTTATATGGATAGTATTTTAAAAAAATTATTTTCTAATAATAATGTGTAGAAAGAATGTCAAATTATTGTACCTTAGATATTATTAAGATTAATGTCCACTTATGGCGGTTTTGATAGATATTGTAAAGTTTTTTTAAAAGTAATTTTTTTAAAAATCAAATCTTCAAAAAAGAAAAAAACTTGATAAAATATATAAAAAATTAATGAATAGTCATTAACAACTTTTTACATATTACCATTGAAAAATATAATTTTAAAATTAACTGTACATATATCATCTCTATTTAGACAATATTAATTTTTATGCTTTAAAAGTAGCAATCCACATTTATTATTGAAGATATTTTTACTTGTAAGAATTAAAGTATTTTTAATGGTAAATATGAAATACTTTCTATGTAGTATAAGCATTGACATTGTGTATTCAATTTAAAATTTGACGAATTTGAAAAGAATGATAGATTTTAAAGGAATTTATTGATTGTCAAATAATTCCATAGACTCACTCTGTAGGAATCCTAAACAAATTTAGTGAAATCCGTGGTATAGAGGATGGATTTGAAAAACAAAATTTTACTCATAGTTTTCTTTTTAAAATTCCACCAAATCCATTAAAATTGATAAACATTTAATATCATTCAAAATCAATGATTATTTAAATACTTTTAGATTGTTATGGAATTCTATAAAATCCTAATCGAATAACTTTATATTTCAATTGATTTTAAAAAATTCTATTGAAATTTTAAATTGAGTACCCTATCTTTGTATGGATTATATTTAAATATTAATTGAATATCCTAAAACTTTTAAAGTTTTTTAAAATTTATTAAATTCTGAATTGCATGCACCTTCCAAATCTAATTATAAATTGAATACACCCTCATATCTTTGTCACATAATTTTATAATTAAACATAAAATTGTTCTCAAATGATAAGGGGCACAAAAGTTATTTATGACTTTTAATTATTTATATATTTTATTAACTTTTTTTGTTTTGAAAGAATTTAATTTTTGAGGAACATTTTGCTTTTTATGAAATTTTATACTGTTTAATAGTCTCTAAAAACATACATTCACCTTCATAATATTTAGATTGTATAGGCTTGACATTGAAAACACTTTTTATATTGCTTATGTGGTATGTTTATTTTCATTGTGGCATGTTTATTTTCACAATATACATCCCAATAGAGATGCTTAAGCTGGTAAGTAAAATTAGTATTTTAAATTAAGAAATTAAAATTGAATGTTGTTTGTAAACATAGAAACATTAGTACATCTCTAATCTAATCCAATATTTCAATTGCATATGCTAAGTGGTGCTAAAAATTAGACACAACGTGATTAGAGGGCAAAAGAAAACTCATAAAAGCACATTAATAAAAAAAAAAAAAAAAACTGTAGATTTTTAGTCTAATCCATTTTAATTGCATATATTGTTCTAACCAAAAAAAGAAAAAAAAAATTACACATCTTGTTAAGTACAGTTAATTAATATCATAAAATGGAGGAATATCACTTTTCAAATGGTATGTATCCTCTCCCTTTTTCTAGAAATGAAGGATATTAAGTTGATCTAATACAATGTAATTAGAGGGCAAAAGAAAGTAAAGCATATTAATAGAAAAATCTGTAGATCTTTAGTCTAATCGATTTTAATTGCATATCATGTTCTAACCTTTAAAAAAAAAAAAAAAATTGCATATCAAGTACAGTTAATTAATATCACAAAACCGACAATATCACTTTTCAAATGGGTACATATCCTTTGACCACCCCCCCCCCCCCCCCCTCCTCTCCCAAAAAAAAAAAAAAAAAAAGGTACAAAAAAAAAAAAAGTACATATTCTATTCATTTCTACGGAAATGGAGGATTTTGAGTTGATTGAAGCATTTTGTGTCACATGATATGGTATTACAATAATATTACAGTACTAAAATGTTCATTAAATTTATTTATCAAATGATATATATTAAAATATTAATTATTGGCATATTTATATAACCTAAATATATAAAAATGAACCTTAAAATGGATAAATGAATTAAAAAAAATAAATTAATCAAGTTGCAACATCACCTACTATGTCATAAATAAATAAATTTCGTAAACATTTTGATAAATCTAACATTGTTAATGATATTTATAATTAACTCCAATCATTTTATTTAAAAGAAAGCAATTCTGTAAACTTCTCATAACTTTAAAATGACATTAGTTTCCTTTTATGTTATTTAAAAATTATTATAGATATATTTTAAATAAAGAAATTATTGTTGTCCATTTTTCCAAATAAAAATTTGTTATAACTAATATATACCCTAGATATTTATATTAAAAAATAAAAACTACCATGACAAAATGTTTATGATTTATCAACCATTTTAATATTTCAAAAACTTCATTTTTTTTTTTGAAAAAAAAAACACCATAGTGAAAAGATTTTGGTTACAGTTTTTGGTGGCCCATTGATTTAGAAACTTATCCATACATATATATATGTATGTATATAATATTTTAAAACTTTATCCATATGTCTAAAAATAATTTTTGTATTTTGTATTTAGTATTTATTTAGAAAATATTCATATTTAATATGAACCAAGAGGTTTTAAAAAAAGTCACAAATATAGAAATTATCAACTATATGACTTATTTCCTAAAACTATTTAAATTATTAATGATAACAAATATTATTTTAGACAAGTAAAATAATTCAATAACTCAAATTTGTTCAAAACATGTGGCACTATATTATTTATCTAACTTGAGATTTGTCAATTTCATAGAAATAGAGAAGATCCTAGTCCATTGTTTTGCAAGTTTGCCATAACTTTTTATTAGCTACCTAAAGATACAATCGGCATATCATATATGATAGTATTAATTTGAAAGTAATTCCTGTACTACAATTTATACATATCCATTCTAAAATTGGTTTTTGCTAACTACACTAATAATTTTTACTTATTTTTATCTTTAATGATTTAAAATTAAATCTACATACACTACAACCCACAATTTACTTAATACTTAGAGCATACACTACAACCCACAATTTACTTAATACTTAGAGGCTTTGTTTGGATGTTGGAAGAAAAAAGGGAAAAAAAAAATTAAGAGGAAACAAAATATATTTTTTCTTATGTTCGGTTTAACAATTTAGAAAAGGGGAAAAAAAATCTACATGCAATCTTTCACAGACATGAGAGAGAGGAGAAAAAGAGACAGGGAAGAGAGAGAAAGAGAGAGAGAGAGAGATGAGGGAGAGAGAACAAAGAGAGAAAAGAAAGAAAGGAGAGAGAGTTATTGCAACATCTTAACTCAAGAAAACGCTCTCAATTTGAATTTATTATCAAGTTTAACATGAGTTGACAAGGGGTGATCAAGTGGGTTCTATATTTGACTTTTTAGCACGGCTAGGGTTTTTTTTTTTACCAAGGCATCATTGCAAAGTGCATCATCATGAGTTCGTAAACTAAAAACATGCCAAAATTGGAGTTAAGTTTAGAAAGTTATGATCATATCAAGGTGAGGTTCAGAGTAATAAAGTAAGGCCGATGTTGACTTTTTATTTGTATAAATTATAGCTTTTACTTATGTACCATCACATAATATTCATCGATACAAGTTTGTAAACTAATGACACGCTTAATTTAGATATAAGAGTAAAACATTATGGATCTATAAAGTCGCACTTATTCTTCTATGATTAATTTTATAGGGTAGTTTTTATTATAAAAAAAAAAAAAGGTCTAAAGGGATGTTTGAAAATATCCCTAATTGGTGCCATGTGTCACCATATACAGGTGCCATGTGTCACCATATACAGGTGCCATGTTACTTCTTTTTCTTTTTCTTTTCTCTTTCTTTTTCTCTCTCCTCTCCCATGATGACGACTATCTCTCTCTCTCTCTCTCTCTCTCTCCCCCCTCGCTTTCTCTCAGGTTCTACTAGAATTGATCATTTCTGATCGCCCAACACTAACAAGCATTGACCACCACCAAAGCCCAAATGTCAGTGACCTTGATGGCAAAATTTCACGTCTAGTTGGCCTACGATGCACACAAATCGGCTCTTAAAGCCTGCAATGGACACCTTTGTTTTTTGGTGATTTGGCTATTTTCCGTCTAACCCAGCCCAAACTATAACTTTATTTCCTCTATTTTGGATAATACAACCTTCATAAATCTAAATTTTAAGCCATTTGAGAGATATGATGATTTGACGTTTGGTTGAAACTTTCTGATCTTTCCCAACTATCAACCCTTGTCTTACAATCTTTCATTTGGTATATAGTTTACCAATTATGGGTGAATATTTAAAATATTACCATAGTTGAGTTAATTTTAGTAATTACTGTAAAAATTGATCTTTGTTAGAAGTTTTTTCAATAAATTCTTATTGCTTTAAGGTTCCTAGTAATTAATAGAGGTTAATAAAATACTTAATTTTATGAAATTAGATATAAATAGAAAAAAAATGCAATTTTGGGCGATAGGCCATTCAAGGCCATTATATAGTTGTACTTAGGGGTGGGCAAAATCCAATCCAACCCGTTCAACCCGTCCAATTCAATCCATTTTTAACGGTTTGGATTGGATTTTTATATCAATTGGATTCGATTGGGTTCAAAATATTATAAATTGTATGGATTGGATTGGTTATGGATTGGAAATATAAATCCAATCCAATCCAATCCAATCCAAATAATATATTATATAACTAAAAAATTATATATTTTTTATTTTTTTCATTTTTATATATTAATTTTAGAGTATTTTTTTCATTTTCATATATTAATTTTTAAATTTTTTTTCCATTTTTATATATTGATTTTTAATATATATATATATATATTTTTTTTTTTCTTTTACATCCCCATATCCCAAATCTCAAATCAAATTATAAGTTGTAACCCTAAACTAAACATTTACCTTTGTTGCCGCCCACCACCAGTCCATCACCATCACCATAATATATATATATATATATATTTTTTTTTTTTTTTTACATCCCCATCATATATATATATATATATCTACATATATTGTATCCAATTGTTACTTATATATATATAAATGTTTAAATATAATTTATTGCTAATTTTATTGTTTTGATCTTTGTAGAGCTTACAAAATCAACTAAAATTAGTGAACCTATCAACGTTGATTGATTTATAATTTATCAAAGTTTTAAGGTTAAGAAAAAAAAGGAATTATGCATTGATTCTTGAGTGAATGAATTTTGACGAATGTATTATTTTACATTATTTGTTCTAACAATTTTAATTTGATTTTATAGGAGTGAGATGATGACATTAATGTTTGTTATTTAATAAGTGCATGATGTGTATCATTTGCTATATTTTTTTCTTTATTTTCCATTTTAAACTATGTTGTATTATTCTAATTGTATTTTATGCTTGAATAATTATAATTTATTATTTATATTTTAAATTTGGAAAATTTTTTATTTGTATTATATATTTATAAATTAATAAGTTTCAAACCGATCAACCAATCCAAACCAAACCGATCATAAATGGTTTGGTTTGGTTTGGTTTTAATATTTCAATGGTTTGGTTTGGATTGTAAATTAGAAAAACCGATATGTATGGATTGGGTTGTATTTCGGTTCAAAACCGAACCAACCCAATCTATGCCCACCCCTAGTTGTACTCTCCTGGAGTCCAATTTTGAAAATCTAATGCAGTAAAAGAAATTTAAAATGTTTTAGGTATCCCAATATCTTTGGGTAACTTTATTGTTATCTAAGTAATATTTGTGGTGTATGTTAAGTACCAGGACAGAACTTGCAGCTAATTCTACAATAAAGTAAGGATGAGCAAACATCAGTACTGCGAGTGATATATTTCCTAAAAATATATTTTGGATTGATTAAATGATTGAACTTAAGCTGTATTTGTCATTATGTTATTTTAAATTGTTTTAAATAATTGTCATGTAAACGTTTTATAAAATCTTGTGAGTTTGAAAATTGAGTTTACATTAAAAATTAGATTTTAGATTGTTTATGATTTGGCTATTAATTTGGTTTATTATAAATATTTTAATTTTTTGATGATATGTATGATTATATATATATACATGTATATATAGGTATATACAATATTTGTTTTATATGTTAGCGTGTTTATAGACGTAATTTTTCTTATATAAATTTTCTTGTAGAGTTATTTATTAAGTTTAATTGTAGTTATTTTGATTAAGTATTTATTTAAGTATTTAAAATATTGGTTTATGACTTGAGAATTTATATATCAGTACGGTATTTTTATGAGTATCACATTTTATTTATATTTTGTAAAATTTTAAATTATTCAATTTAATTATTTATCCATTTGTTTTATTTATCTATTTATATGCTTTATTTGTTTATAAATTTTAGTTATCTTATTTTAATTATCTAAATCATTTGTTAGTTTACTTAACTAATTATTTTGAAATTCTTCTCAAAATATTACTTTATTTGAGTTTATTGCAACCAATTTCATAATATGGGGGAGTTGTGATTTTAAACGTTTTTAAATGATTTAATCATTAATTGATTTTTCACATCTTATCTTAAGTCATTTATTGGGTTATTCATTTAACCTAAGCATTTTATCAATTATAATCTTATTATGGTTTATTTTATTCTATTTTATTTGCTTATTTAATAAAATAATTATTTTGGAATATTTATTTAAGTGTCGTTTTACCCTGCATTATTTTCTAAAAAGTATATTTATATTTGGAGTATAAGTTGTTGAGTTTTGTAAAAAATGTTTTCAAACTAAGGAACTATTCAAAATCTATGGACTGGTTAGGATATTGAGAGAAAAACTGTTTTCATAGTATTTACTTCACTTTAATTTTTATTACTTTTAATTGGTTATTATTTTTACTTATTTATTTATTTAGTTATTTAAAATATTTATTTATGTTTTTAAAATGTAATTATGAAAAAAAAAAAAAATCGATGCATCCCCATATTTGTATATTTGTATATAACTACTTGAATTTTTATATGCATCATATAGTATTGGCAAGCTATGGTAAGTGATAATAGATATGTATTTTGTAGTGATGATATTAAACACTCTCCTCATGGCCAAAGAATGACAGGTTTAGCCATTTTTATAGGAGCTAAGCTGGGAAAAGGTAGGTAGGTAGTCCCGAGGAAAGCGTTAGTCACCTTTTTCCTTAATCGTAGGATAGCTAGTTATTCAGCACTCACGCCTTTAGGATGCTAAAAAAGCTGCATGTAGGTTTCTTTTTTTTCCCTTTTCATCAAGTGGTGTTTGGAATACCATACATCACTTGGCAGCACTAGTATATTTTATGGTATATCAAGTGTATTTTATTTTGGTATATTATATACTAGGTGTACCATACAGTATTGTGGCAGTGACCCAATTATGTCAACAGGCAATTGGATATAGACTATGCCTACAAGTGGTCTATTATTGTATTTCTACTTCCTACAATATCAGCAGGTTGGATGGCCATTATAGGCAATCATTCTTAATCGTATTGATAATAGTATACCTAGAAGTGGTTAATATTATGTGACTGTGCACTGATACATCATATGGTACATTAGGTGATTTTAGTTTTAAATGATATATTTTTAGACGGATTATAAATGGTTTTAATGTTTTATATTTATAGACTTATTCATACTATTTATTAATGTTTTTATTTAAATAATCTTAAGCATTAGATTTACTTATTTTAGTATATCATTTTACTATATTATCATAATTATTTTATTATAATAATAATAATAATAATAATAATATTATTATTATTATTATTATTATTATTATTAGTGGTAGTAGTAATAGTATTATCATCATTAATATTTGCGTGAGTTTTGCATTTATTCTACTTAGTGATTTTCCAAATTTGAAAGTGCGTGTGTAACCTAGTTAAATAGTGAGGAAGTTTGTACAAGTACCAATAATAGAAATACGAATTAGCCTTCGAATAGGTATCTCAGCCCTTGGGCAAATAAATTCAGCATACAGGCAAGCTATTCAAGACTTTTGAAGGGTTGTATAGATAGATATATAAAGACATGTATTTACTTTGGTTTTGAATGGTGAAGATGTTATTGGAATTATTGATGCTATTATTATCTTCATTATTATGGTTGTATCACTATCATTACTAGTATCATGGATCTAGGATGATACGTATCATATTTATATTTATGTTTATATTAATGAGCTGCATAAATACTTATAGAGTACTATGAATTTGTGGAATTATAGTAAGTGGGAAATGTGGATGGTTATGACTTTATAGGAGTGTGTCTTATGTGCTAAGCTAAAATATGGGGTCTACTCAAAGCCATCCTAAGGTTCTAATAAGCAACTCCGGAAGGAGTCTTGAAACTTAAAAAAGTATTTACGATTTATTATTTATATTTTTACGCTGTTATTATCAAAGTTTGATAAGCTAATGAAAAATTATAGTAATGAGGGAAGAATAAGACAGATGTATACTTTTGGAATAAGTTTAATATGCATAGAATATTTGTGAAAGTCCGATTTACGAAAGAGAC
This sequence comes from Ziziphus jujuba, assembly GCF_031755915.1. Taxonomy (NCBI): domain Eukaryota; kingdom Viridiplantae; phylum Streptophyta; class Magnoliopsida; order Rosales; family Rhamnaceae; genus Ziziphus; species Ziziphus jujuba. The sequence goes on from NC_083390.1 coordinate 15,070,355, forward strand.
ATTGCCAAATTTTCTATAGCGGATGGAATTTCCCCTAGTCAAGGCTATCCCAAAGACTAGTAGGTAACTCTGGGAAAATCCTAATAGTTATATAGGAGATAGTAAAGAAAGAACTACATAGGAAATAAAGGAGAGAAAGAAAAGACATAGAAAAGAGAGAGGAGAGATTCTAAAAGCGAGAGAACATTAGAAGAGAAACCAGGTGGGGAAAGAGATAGAGAGAGAAATGAGATCATTTGTATTGTATCTAATAATTTTTTTATTTTTTAAATACTTGAGGATTTTTAAGATATTTTATTTGTGGATATTGTTAAAATATTAAAATAGCATTAACCTTGTAGTATGGCTAGCATATTTTGTAGTGTAAATAAAATTGCCTCTAATTAAAAAGCTTTTTGTTATATATATATATATGCATTATTTAATATTAAAAATCTAGTAAGGAAAATGAAACCCTTTGATGGAAGCTAAATAAATTCTTCCATAGTGTTTAAATAACACTGAATTTTTCTTTGAAAAATTTTATGCATTTCGTTCTTTACCCACATTTAGTTGTGTGCTACATTAATATCTTGCACCATAAGATGAATTAGGTAGTCTACTATATTAAAACTCATCAAGCCAATAATAATTTTGGTACCTTTAATTAATTTGATCTTTGGTTCCATAATCATACAAAAATTAATGGCAATTTAAGATTTTCTTTGAAAATTTGGAGTTTCTTTAATTGAGAAAGTTGAAAGGATAGTTGTTGCTCTTTGTCACTCTTACAGATTCTCTAAAAAATGATAGTTTTATCCACACTATGAAAGTTGTTAAGTGCATTGTAATTTTAATGATTTTTAGTATTATAACAATATTCATGAATAAAATATCATAAAAAATCTCGAGTGTTACCCTAAAAAAAAAAAAATTATTAGATACACTATGTATCCCATCTCTTTTACTGATTTCTTTATAATTTTGGATAATATAAACCCTATTCATATTGATGGTTTAAAAAAAATATAAATCCTAACAATGAAATTTAACGATGAAGATGATAAAATTGAAAAGAAAGAATGCCAATTCATCCCTTTCAATTCTAAGAATGTAAGCATTTAGGTGTCTTTATTGAACCCAAAAAAAAAAAAAGTTTTTAGGTGTTTTGTTTTCTCAAAATCACTTTTCTCTGTTTGATTACGTTCTTCCTTTATTTGTGTTTTTCCAATCTGACATATGTTCCAGTTAAATAAGCTGAATGAATGTATGTTTTTTGTCATACGTACACCACTCGTAATACTAACAATCAAATGATATATACTGCACCATTGAAAATTAATTTAAAAACCAATAACATACGTCCGAACTTTAAAATCTGGACAGATGTATGTTGTCTGATAAATGTATACCATGTGCACCACTATCATCTAGATTATATATATCATACTACTGAAGATTAACTTGAAAAACCAATGACATATATCTAAGTTATATAATCTGGATGAATATATGTTATTCAATAAACTGCAAGCATGACAATTGTTTAATTATATATATCGTGCCATTGGATGAATATTTTAAAAGCTAATAACATACGATCAAGCTATATAATTTGGACGAATGTATATCATTTGGTAAGTGCATACCATGCGCACTATTATCATCCAGAAGACATATATATAGCGCCACTAAATATTAAACCGCTCGAAGAAGAGCACATCTTTTTTATTCGATCTAGTTGACTCTTTGAGTTCGAATGCTAATCCCTAATAGACAGGTTGGCTTCTTCAAGTTCAAATTTTCTTTGAGTTTAAAACCTAACTCCAAATACACAATCACTTCTTTTGGAAAATTGGTAATTCTAAAATTCGTTATTTCATTGTTTTAATTTACTAAGGGTATTTAAGGAATTGTCAGTTTTATTGTATTTAGGCTTTATTTTAAGTAATTAAGAGTAAAATAGGTATAAATTATCAATATAGCTAATAAATATATGTTTAAATGTGGGTATTTATAGAATGTAGGATACCTAATAACTTTTGTAGTGTGAATAAAACTATCTGAAATTAGTTTTACATATTTTTTAAGTTACAATCTTAATCTTATTTCTAATACATAGAAAATTTTAATTACATAGATTATGCTTTGGCCTGTTCCTAATAAAAAGAGTAGAAAAAAAATCCTTGAAAATTATTTAACAAAAAAATAATTTCTGATCATCTTTCAAAACTCTACCGTAACAATAATGATAGAATTATATATATAAAAAAAAAGTTTCAAGTTTATTTACCAAATAATGTGGCTAATGATGTTATAATATTTAATTAATTTATTTTTGTATTCACTTATTCAATAAGAATTGAATTAGACTATATGTATATGTCAACCAATAATATCTTAACATATATCATTTGATAAATAAATATGGTAAATATTTTGATAACTTTAAAATTACCAAAAAAATCTCTATATTTATTTACCGAATAATAAGGTTAATAATGTAACAATATTTAATTAGTTTATTTTATTTATTTATTTATTTAAAAATTTAATTAAATTATATGAATATATCAACTAATAATATTTTAATATATATTATTTGACAAATATGGTAAAGATCTCGGTAAGTGTAACATCACTATCACCATTTTATGTGAGGACCCCTTAATCTGTTTCTTTGGACCCCTTGATTTATTTAATTTTTTTCTTTTTTTGTTTTAAATGTTTTTTGAAAGAAGGACCCTAATTTTTGTTGAAAGGAGACAAGAAAGGGAGCAAATTTACCAAGTTATATTCTTTACAATTATTTCCTATATGATAGCCCTGAAGGATATTCTTATCTTGGTCATAACCACAACGTATAAAAAATTTCATAAATTTTTCCATAATTTTGTTTCTAAATTTTTTTTCCATAATTTTATTTTCATCTAGAAAATCCAATCCAACCTTTTTTTCTCGGCAAACTTAATTACAAACTCAAAAAAAAAAAAAAAAAAAAAAAAAAAAAAAAACAACAACAACAACAACAACGCTATTTCTTACATGCCAATTTCCCACCATTATTAGGGCCATCCATGTTGATGGACCAATGCTAATTGACTACATTTAAATCATTTTATTTTTTAAAACTAAAATCTTATTTTTAATTGAATGTATACTAATTGGCAAAATAGTGCAGATTGAGAAGTAATAAATAACAAAAAAAAAAAAAGGGTTAATTTTGAAATTGCCACAAATCAAAAGATTATAAAAAATTAAAAAAAAAAATCTTATCCGATGTTTTGTTAGCATTTACTTTATGTTTAGATTAAAGGGCGAAAAGTAAAAGAAAGAGTATGCTTAATGAGCAAAGGAAAAAAAAAAAAAAAGTATTAAATAATAATTCTTGTTTGCATGACTACCTAATGGAAAAGAAAGGAAATGATATGAAAGGCAATAAATATCTTCACATAAGATGGTAATTTTGTAATGACTCGCGTGGGAGCTCAGTGGATAGCTCACCACAGCCCGGCCAGTGGAAAAACAAAAAGATGGTAATTTTGAATTATTAAAAAATTTATTAAAATGTTTTTTTTTTTTCCTCATTTGTTTACTATCAGTTTTGGAAGGAAAACAAAACTAATTAAAATAAAATAACCAATTCCTTCAATGTCCTAATATTTCTTTTCCTTTCTACGTCATTTTAACCATTCAAATAGGGGTTTAAATATATTCCTTTTTATTTTGCAAATTCCAGCAATCCATACATAGTGTCAGATTTTAACTCAAATTATAAACCATATGAATTATCAGCTTTTTATAGTGGACTTACTTGCCCAAATTATTGTTGGCATCGCCCATTCTTGTCTTAATATAATTTTAGTTACTTGCAAATATAAATTGAGCAAAACCTATCATAATATGTATGCAAATGCTTTAGCATTTCAATTATGAATCTGAAGTTATATTTTGCTGGTTTTACTATTGAATTAAACTTATAAATACCAATTTACCCACATTATATAAATAATATGACAAGGATGTACCAATATTAGGTTTATTATTTGAAGGGATTGTTTTATTTATATCCCTTTAGTTTTGCAGTTATTTCATTTAAACCCTTCATTTTTGAAAAATTATCATTTGCTTCCTTTTAATTTTTTAAAATTATCAAAATAAACTAATATACCAGTTTTTACTAGTTAAATATAAACTTTTAATTTCCTTTTGATTCTTAATTGTTAAAATTAATTAATAAAAACTGAGAAACAAACATATTTATATATGTGTGTGCGTGTGTGTGTTTATATATGTATATAATTATAGAAAAGTAGAAGAAAATTAATGATGATTTTTTGAAAATATAGAATAGGATTGAGATTAGGAGTGGAATTGAAATTGGATGGGATAAAAATAATCCAGTTTTATGTTTGGTGTCAATTGGACAAAACTAATCGTTTTTATATATAATTATTATTAAATTGATTTTTAAATTAAACAAAATGATTTAAATTATATTAGTTCAATATAGAATACATATAAATCATTTATCTAATTGTTTTTTAAATAAAATATCTAATTAATATATAAAATCATTAATATCAATTAGCAAAATTGCATTTATTAATCTAAATATCCATAAAGAGGGGAAAAAAAAACTGGAGAAACAAAAATAAAAAGCAAATTATAAAAAAAGAAAGAAATTGAAAGATAGGCAGAGAAAAAAAAAAAAAGAAAAGAAAGAAACAAAGGAAGAGGAGATAATATCAAAAAATAAAAAAAGGAGGAGAAAAAAACTAAAAAAAATAATGGAACAATACGAAAAAGGACAAGAATAAAAAAAAAATAAAAAAGTGATACTGTTGGGAAAAAAAAAACAAAGATTTTAAAAAAGAAAAATTTAAAAATTAAAAAACAAAAACTAAGAGTTAAAAAAAAAAATACAAGAATTACAAAAATTATCTCATCTATTTACATAAGACTAGTTATCCCATTCCAAAAAGATAATTTGGTGCATGCAGAAGATCTCAATCCTGTTAACTGTTAATTTCAGACATGATAATATCAATTCCAATATTAATCCTGTTCACCAAACAGGATCATAGGGGATTGTTACTGACACGTATGGCGGATCTGGAGGCTTGTTTAATTAAATACATTTATTAGACTTGAATTAAATTGCTCCTAACAAAATGGCATAATTAAATCCAAATTGTCTGTATGCTACGTGGGTTTACTTGAACATATGACATTGGACCCTCTCTCTCTCTCTCTCTCTCTAAAATTGGAAATCAGATTTTAATTACATTATCATACACCAAACCATTAATAATGGTCGCAAGTCAATCAAATTTGTGGGACCTGTATCTCAATGACCTGTGTGGGTCCTTCACATCTAGTTAGCCAAATCTTCCACTAGTTGGAAAGCTTCACACATTTTCCATGAAAGTGACTATGAAGAAATTGGGGACCACATTTTAGGTCCAAGCTTTTGTAGCCAAAAAAAAAAAAAAAAAAAAAAAATCTTGTATGATTAAAAACATACTTGACTCGCAAGTCGTAACCCATTTCATTTGCTGAGATCTATGACATTTTCTAAACCTAAAAGCGACTAATTGAGAGAGTTTTACGAGAGAAAACAAAAGAAAAAAAAAAAAAATCTTGTCACTTGTATATAAGCGTCACTTGCAATATAAGAATAAGATGGGCCACCTCTAGTATATGGTCCTTAAGTCAGACAAAAAATATTTGACGTAATTCTATTTTTTTTTAACTTTAAAATTTACTAAATAAGAAAATACAAAACAAATTATAAAAATTCTTAAATGTTCTCGTAGAAATCTATATTATAATAATAATAATATACTTTATTACCTTTTTATGTCGTTCAACAACTAATATGGTGAATAAGAAAACTAAATTTATAGGATTTTGCCAATTAAATTACTATATCTTTTATCATGTTACATTTCTATTATAATATTTAAAAAAAAAAAAAAAAAGAGGCATTCTTGAACACTCTTTCACGGTGTGGTGAAAAGCTACATTAGGACAACTCAGCTGACGTATTCGATGTTATTTGTCATTAATGATTCTGTTATTAATGATCATTATCATCGAAAAAAAAAAATATATATATATATATATATATATATAAGAGAAGCGAACTCATAGAATTCTATCAATTAAATTGTTTTTTTTTTTTTTGGGTGAAATTCTATGAATTAAATTGTTATACCGACTGTGATTCCACCATATCAATGATCAGTTAGAAATAATATCTTTATTTTATATCATATATATACATGATTTTTCTATTGGGTAACATTGCCCAATAAGCTCATCCCACCAATGTTAGTGGGATTAAGAATTTAATTTTCCAAAAAACTGAAGGGATGTTGTCGTCTAGCTTATATTATTGGGTAAGGTCATGGTTCGAACAAAATAATATATTTACAACCTATTAATTTCGATTAGGCAAAGTAAGCCACATAAAGAAAATGTCCTTTCCGTTAAGAGAGAACCATGTTTTATACATGTGAGAAAACCTGATATTGCAGAAGATGGAAATTATGTGGGGTGGCCAAGAAATCATGGTGTTTCTTTGTTGATTGCGATTCTTGATAAATCATATATATATATATATATATATATTTGCATCCGGTTCAGACCGGACAAACTGATTTAGTTCAGATCTAAGAAAATGATAACGTTTCCTGGGTTTCGCAAATGTACCTTTTATGTGGTCCTGGCCTCTGAATCTTCTGATCTATTTTCGTTTCTAAATTTAGCTTTTTGGTTCACACTTCTTTTTCTTCATTTAGCTACCAAATTTCAATGCATTTGTTTCCACAAAAAATATCTTTTTATGTGGTTACAATTTGGACCAAACATTAAAAACAATTTTCTTGGGCATGCTATGTGTCAATGATTTACCAGGATGCTAATTTTGCCCCTATTATTTACACTGTAATTATGTTTAGATGAGCAATGTGGCTTTAAATAATTTATTTAATTTTTTAATACAAACTTCTTTGATTCGCTTTTACCCAACAAAAAAGAAAAAAAAGTCTTTTTTTTTTTTTTCTTTAGCTTAATTTAGTTGGTTCACATTTGATTTGGTTTATATGGTTTTGATGGATGTAAATAGCCAAATTGAGTAGGCACTGTCTACTTGTGAAGATCAATAGTAAATATATAGACGACCTTCCAAATCAAAATTTTTGGATTTCATAATTTGTTATTATTTATTAAATTTAAAATTATTTATCATTTTTATGCATTATGTTATTAAGTTTTTATGGAAAAATTATTATTTATTATTATTATTATTACTACCACTACTTTTATATATATATATATATATATATATATATATATTTCGTTCCAAAGGCAGTTCAATAACACACCTCATTGTTTCCGTAAAACATGTACATGTTTCATATTTCCTGGTGGGATACCATCTTAAAGGTTATTTTTCACGTTTTAGTAATTCAAATAAATAATGTATATTACCTTAAGAAAAATAATATATACTTGTTTAGGATAAAAATATATAAACTCTCTAAAGAGTTATGTACAATTTTTTTAAAAAAATTTGGATAGGAGAATTCAAAACTTGGATTTGTTTGGGAAGTGTTAAAGTTGGGAAGAAAATTGATTTTCGAGATTTAATTTTTTGGGATTTAGTTTTATGAGAATTAATTCTTTTCTTGGTATATTTAGTGAGTAATAGGAAAGTTGAGACTTATAAGTAATTAAATTTAATATTGTACAATAAACTAATGATAAATATGTATTTAAAAAAATTAACATTATTTTTTCTGTGATTTTCAAAATGACATTTTTATAAGTCGGAACAACTTTTCTACATATATATTTTTTTTATGAGAATTTAATTCCCTAAGCCTATATTTTTCTAAAAAAATTAGAACCCCACTAAGTTTTCCATTACGGAAACAAACACAAAGAAAAAAGAAACCTTCTAAACGATGCAAAATGTCAAAAAAGGACAAAATATCAAATTGTAATTAATAATAATTTAAAATAACTATATTATTTTTATATTACATTTATGCCTTTAAAAAATTAAAATAACAAATTTTTAATTCTACAAATGATGATATATATAAACATTTTGCACTTTGTTAATTAATTTGCAATAACTATTTTAGTTTATATATTTTTGGTCTCATGTCAATGTTTAATACTTTCCTCAATATACTTGGATAATCTCGAAGAATACTTTTTTTCTAAAGTTTATTTTTAAATCTTAATCATAGTTTAAAACAATTTTGTTATTAAATAATTATAATCCTCGTGTATTATTTATCAATTTGACTTAAATTATTCCAGAGATATGATATAGTACTAAAAATATATAAACAATTTTTTGAACCGTAAAAATATATAAACATAAATCAGTTTATTATTATTATTTGCAGTATAATATTCTTGTTATTAGCAAATAGTATAATCCTTTTATTAGTTAAAAAACACTATATATGGAACTGATTGTTCTGGTTGGTTAGATTTGAGAATTAACATTTGAATGGATATGGAACTAAGCCATTTTAACAAAAATGCTCATAATATCATATTATCCATTGAATTAATTTAATTATATAGACAGAGAAAGTGGAGAGAAGAAGATGCACAGAGACACTGGGGAGGGAATATGTATAGAGAGAAAATTGTGAGATAAAGTATAGAGAGAAAGTGAAAAGATAAAATCTTAAAGATTAGAGCTTAAAGACCCCAAAATATGAAATAGTTCGTAAGTACCAGATTCTTTGACTTTGCTTTTTTCTCTCTTTTTAAATATATAAAAAAGTTTCGTCTATAATATATATGTATATATATACATATATATATATATATAGAATTGCTATAGAGTGAGAATGTTCGCAGGTTATGGAATGAAAACTATGAAAATGAGATGTGCTGTTAACCTGCAGATGTGAGATTAATAAAACGGTGTGTGGCATCCATTTTCAACCCAAAAAAATAAAAAAATACAAAACCACAAAACTGCAGACTTCTTTTCTTGGAATCAAGACTAACCGGTTATTCACAAAAGTAAGAATGCATAAATATCCGGTAACATTAACTTCCCCTGTACACCCCCCCCCCCCCCCCCCCAAATTTAAAAAAAGAAAAAAAATGAAAAAAATGAAAAAGTGTCGTAAATAAATTGCCCAAAAAAAAAAATCATAAATAGAGCTTGCATTTTCTATAAAGATCAAAAGAGCACAAAACCAATATCAATTGTTTGCTTATCTGCTAAGCATTCTTTCTTTTGGTATATCATCAACATTTAATCGGTTTGGTGATACCCAAAAATAATAATAATAATTTGAAAAATAAAAGGATGAAAATTCAGCATCAAAGTAGAAAAAAAACATGAAATTAATCACATCAGTCAGATCCTACGAAATTAATCATTTCTGCTGCATTCATCTCTAAGCATTCAGCACAGAAAAAAAATAAAAAATCTAAGCATTCAGATCGAAAAATGCAGAGTAAGAGAGGAAGAGAAGAAACCTAAAAGTGGCTGTGTTGCTGGAGGTGCTAGGCGGTTGCTGGAGGTGCTGGGCGGCAGAGAGGAACACACTGGCAGTAGAGAAGAATGAGGGTGAGCTTGAGCTGGTGCTGGTTTAGGGATTCTGGAGCTGGAGCTGGAGCTGCGGGTTCTTCTCTGCTGTTTTTTTTTTTTTTTTTGGTTGACACTGGTGCCATGCACTGTTTCATTAAACCAAGAAAAGAAGTCCGCAGTTTTGTGGCTTTTTTTTTTTTTTTTTTGGGGTTGAAAATGGGTGCCACACACCATTTCATTAATCTCACAAAGGAAGTCTCCGCAGGTTAACGACGCATCTCCTTTTTACAGTTCTCACTCCATAACGTGCAGACATTCTCACTCTACAGCAATTCTATATATATATATATATATAGTTTTGTTGGGTGATTAAGAAACCAACTAGTATACTTTCTAAGCCAATATAACAAAAAGCCAATTGCATAACTTTCTAAGTTAATTATTTTTCCGAGAATATGTTGATATAAAGAAAAAAAATTGTGTAGGAAAATATAAAGGAAAAAGGGAGAAAATTTTTTTTAAAAAGATAAAATATAAAGAGAGAAAGTCATAGAAAGATAAAATCTAGAGAAAGAAAAAATTGTAGAGAGAGCAAATATGGAAAAAAAAAAAAGTAGAGTGAACTAATTAGAAAGATAAAATAGGTTTTAAATTAATTTTAAAATTTTAAAAAAGCATTGGTTAAAGATATAATAGTATTTTTTATTGATTTAAATAAACGGAATCAGGGGAATATGTTTGATCCAACAAAACAATAAAATGTTAATTCCATTCCCCCTTCAATTCACTAACCGACAGAACACCATCTAAGTTTAATATAGATAATCTTTTTTTGTAAAAATATATATAGACAGTGAAACTAACATCAAGTTGATGATATCTTTAATATTTGATCTTCTTTTATTAACTCTTGAATTATATTAAAGGTGAAGATTTAAAATTTAAAAATAGTTAAATGTGAATTTAGTGATATATTAAAAAACTTTATTTAGAAAAAGTAAACGTTGTTAGAATCCAATGGTTAATAATTATAATTTTATCTCAGCCTTGATGCAAGTTAAAAAAGAAAGTTTTAACATTAGTTTTGATATTAACAATCTAATATTAACAATATGTTTTGAGTCTAATTATATATATAATCAGACTCAAAATCAAGTTTTTAATATCAGAATTAATGTCAAAACTTTTTTTTTTCAGTATTTTGATCACATCAATAACTGAGATTTAAATTATATTCATTAGTCAGTCGATTCCAACAGAAATTATATTTCTTAAATAAGATTTTAATATATTACTAAATCATATTTGACCATTATTTTAATTTTGAATTCTAGCTCTTTATGTGATTTCATGACTAATAAAAAATATATGATTTTAAAATCCCTAGATCATCCTTATATGAGTATAACGAGATATATATATATATATATAATTAAAATGCTATATATGTATATATGCATCATCTTAGTAGATAGTAAATTACAGTTTGTCAAAAAAATAAAATCTTAGTAGATTATAGAGTTTTGTCTTGTTATTTACATAATTTGAACTGTTATTTTAGTAATTATTTAATAGTTTAAAGCGCTTTATTTTGCACATATATATATAGGAGGCTATGTTGTAGTTCGTCCGTATGTGGATTTGCACAAAAACCGACGCTTTTTTAAAAAAGCATCGATTTTGCTGTATATGTGTACATATCAAAGCCAAAACTTTTTTTAATAAGAATTGGCTTTTATGTGGGTATGCATAAGGACAGACTGTACTGTAGCCTTTCTCTCTATATATATATGCTAGGAAAAAGAAATTATGGCTAAGTAAATATAAGATTGGTTGGTACTTGTTGTATAGTTACTAAAATTCAAAGTTTCATGGTATCCTTTCTTTGTCATATTTCAACATGGTCTTCATGTATATGTATATATGTGTGTGTATATATATATATAGAAATTATATGATAAGAACTTATAGAGAAAAAATTGCATAGGATAATTATTTATAGCTATTAGATCAAACAAATTATGTATAACTTATAGATATGAAAGTTATCCTTTACAATTTTTTTCTATAAGTTCCTTACCGTATCATTCATATATATATATATATATATAATCCCACTAATACAGTATAATATCGTAATAAAGATAACCAAAAAGATAAAAGATATATTATACATTCAAATAATCCAAGGGATTCACAAATGACATAGGTTTCTCATAAATGGTAATGTGATTTGTTGCCATTTATTTATTTATTTTTTAATCATTAGGGTTATATATTTAAAACTTTTAACTGGGCATTTGATTGTTATTTATGTTTTAAACGACAATATTATTTTAACTAAATATTCAAACAAAAAATTGTTTATTTATTTGAAGGTGGAATGAGAATTCAAAAAATTCAGTATGTGGATCTGCAACAAATTACAAGTTGCACTTCTAAACTAATATGGCGATGATTCAAACTCACTTACATCATTGTCAAAATTCATTTAATACAAATAACTCAATTTTTCTTGACTAAATATGTTTTTTAATTAAAATTGTCATTAAAATTTACCTAATTGTTATTGTAATAATTATTATTAATCATTATTTGTTATGTTGGGACAGTTTAACTATTCAGTAGGTGAGACTTGGGAGGTTAGGTAAATGATAAAGTGAACGAGGGCAAGATTTCCTCTTTTGCAAATTTAAAGTGATATTCTTAGATATTTTATTTCATTTATATATTTGGACCACACATGTTCCACTTCGTTTTGTGATAATGGATTTAAAAGGGAGATATAAATTTAAAAAAATATGCTAAATTGTTATAAAATTTTATAGATTCTATATAAAATTTGAGAAAAATTGATGAAATTTTTAAAATGAAGAATGGATTTCACATTTATTTATTTTTTTTAATTTTTACAATTTCACTTTTAAAATTGCTTGAAATCCATTAGTCTTATTTAAGAAGTTTTAAATTTTTGAAGGAAAATTAGTTTCCTATAAATTAATTTTTTTAGGATATATTTTTTTATAAATTATTTTTTAGAATGTTTGATTTGTAAAATGATATTTAAAACTTATAAATAATTAATTAATTTGTATTTTAAAAACTGAAGATAAAATTATCTTTTAATAAAATACATAAAACTAATTTTCTAGATAATTTAAAATGACACATTTCTTCGAGTATTCATTTTCAATCCTCTTTTCCCACATTATGAGATTTAGGGGTGTATTCAATATACAGTTAGAATGATTTTAAAAATGTTTAAAATTTTAGAAGTATTCTATTTAGATTTTAAAAGAGTCTATACTAATCCAATGATATCAATTAAGATTTTAATATATTTTATAAAAGTTCATTAAAATCCAAATGTATTCAATTAGGACTTTGTAGAATTTTTTTGAAATCTAATTATATTCAAAAAAGTCATTGATTTTAAAAATTTTTAAAAAATAATAGATTTTAATGGATTTGAAAGTATTTTAACAGTGAAATTACGAAGAAAATTCTCAATATGAAATTCAACTTTAATCCCAAAGATTTCGTTGGATTCTTATAAATTCTTTATCAAATTTATGAAATTCTATTAGAATCCATTAAATTTTTTAAAATCTATAACTCATTTTAAATCCATTAAACTCTAGATTGAATACACCCTCCATAGTTTTCTTGGAGCCTCAATTTTCTCCTTCTAAAAGTGCATAAACACAAAAAAAATTCATTTTCTCGAAGAATTTCAAGTTTTCACTAATTTTGACACTTTTTAAATGGAGCCTAAATTCATTTAAAATCTTTTAAATTATAACCTTCAACTCCGATACCAATAGATAAAGAAGAATACATTCATTTCTTTCAAAAGTTGTAACTGTTAGGAAGCATGCAATTAATTCCTATTAATCACCTAAGATTAGGCTCAACAGCACTTTTTAGACTTTGCTTGTGTAGTTAGATCCACATCTTTAGGCTAAATTCCGCTAGATGATAAGCAAATCTTACAAATTTAATTTGGACCCTACTCTAGAACACAACCTCGACTCATCTTTGTGTTCAATAATGCATCTGCATCATATTAATCACAGATTACATCATAATGTGATGTATAGGTTGATTTAGGATCCCAAAAGTTAACTTAGCTAACATTTTTTTAAAAGGAATTTATAGTTAAATGGACCGATGCATATAGTATCAAAATCATTGCTAGGCTAAAATAGCCATTGGCAAAAGGCTTGGGTGGCTCACGGATTGGGGAACTACTTTATTTATTTATTTTTTTTAGTAATAAAAAAGATACCTGTTGGTAGTATTGCAGGCATAAGGTTGGAGTTCTGCGTCATACTACATTGCAATATCAAACCTTTCAAGTAATAACAAAGTTTGCCGAAATTCAAACCATAACTTTTAAAGCCGTTGATATGATAGTTGTATGGTTTTCTTCTATTAAGCTACCACCAATGATGGTGATTGGTGAATTATAAAGTGTCATGAATCCTAGTATCATATACATAGGTCTAAGTATTAACTTGGTGCACTTTAGCAACTAGCACACAAGCTATTTAAGATTAATATCTCTAAATCAATGTCCCTAACCATGACCAAATACTTTGAAATATGATTATATAATAATAATAATAATAATAATAATAATAATTATATAGAGAACATTCACATTCACTTTTTTTTTTTTAAAAGAAAGTAATAAATTTTATTTTATTAAAACTGAAGAGAACATGTATCAACCTTGGTGTTGGAGGAGTAGAAGTTTTTTTCTTGCTGAAAGAGGAGTAGAAGTTCATCTATAGGCCTGATAAAATGTCATACAACTCATTAACACGACACGAACTCACATGATAATTTGCGGGTTTGGGTCTACGATATTGAATTAAGCCTGTATTAGTCTCATCTAATAAGACCCATTAAAACAAGGATGCTAATGGGTGAAACACATTGGAACCTGTAAAACCCATTAATCCCATTTATATGGGGTATTTTTGTAATTTTATATGATATAATAGTTTTACCTTAAACTAAGATAATAAAATGTTTGCTGCCTTTTTAGCCTTTACCCTAAATTGCAATGTTACTATTCTCTCATCTCTTGATTTCATAATCAAAGAACTCTCCATCGCTATGCTTTTTTTCTTATTCAATAAGATTAATTGGATTTGGGAAGCTATTTTAAACAGACAATACATGTTCCTTAGCTACGATGAATGTTCAGTATGGGTTTGATTTATAATATTTTTAATTGACAATTATTAATGTATGTAAAATTTTAGTATGTGAATGCTTTCCTTTTTTTTTTTTTTTTTTGGTTTTTTTGGAGGTGTTTAGCTTATCAACAAACATGTTCATTTAATCTTTTGTTTCCTTCAAAAAGAAAAAAAAGAGTTTATTTTATCATTTTGGTACCTAATCAAAATTTGACATTTATGCTTAAGAAGTTAATGGGTTGGATGAGTGTTACATGAAACATTAATGAATGTATTCGGATCTACATATCTTAACACGAAAGTTTAAATAGATCGTGTTTGGGTAAAAAAAAATTAACACGAACACGATACAATACGACACAAACACGGTTCAACACGATAGGTTGCCAAGCTTATTCTTTTATCTCAATTCAAAAAAATTTATTTTATCATTTTGATACCTAATCAATATTTGACGTTTATGCTTAACAAGTTAATGGGTTGGGTGAGAGTTACTTAAAAATTTAATGAATAGGTTCGGATCTATATATCTTAATATGCAAGTTTAACGGGTCATGTTTGGGTCAAAAAAAATTTAACACGAACACAATACAATACGACACGAACACTATTCTACATGACAAGTTGTCGGGCCTATTCATTTATCTCAATTCAAAATAATTATAAATCCGAAATTAATTTTTATACTTAATTTGATATTGATATACCTAAAATTAATTTGTATACAATTTTAGTTCCAAAATCTGTAAACCTATACTTTCTATAAGTATAACCAAAACCAATGTTTATATTATTGCTATATATATATATATATATATATATTTTTTTTTTTAAAAAATTAATCAATCTATAAATTTTCAGGTACATCTTAGAGGTTATGGTTTATACACTCATATGGAGGAAAACTATTGTAAATGATTAAAAAAAAGAAAAAGAAAAAGAAAAGGATATTGCAATGAAGAGTTGATACTTAATAAGCATGACATAAAAATTGGATTCATACCTAGAACAATTATTGATGTTTTACTATTTTCTACTTTTCTATTATATTTATTTTTATTTTACTTTTATGTTTATTTGTGTTAAAAGTTTTACTATTTCTTATTATTGATTACAATTGCTAGATTATATGGGACATTTTAACTGACTTATTTAATTTTATTTTTTAATTTTAAAATATTAAAGTGAATATTTTAATAATAACTACTTAAATTGTCATATAATATATAAATTTTATTAGTGATCACTCACCAATGATGATAAATAGTATTTTTCTTGGATTAATATCTCTTAATCTCAATTTAAGAACTACAATATTTCTTTAGCATACGCTTTATTCCTTTGAATAATACCAAAAATCAACAAGTATACAATACTACTATTTTTATATATGTACGTAGTAATGTTCTATTAAGAATATATTTTCCATATAATATAGAAATATATTCATTTATCAAGTATTGAAGGTGTCATGTTAATTAATAATTTAAAATTAAAACCTTAGCTAGTTACATAGTAACCCTTAACAATTGGCACACAATAGATTTCTATCATAAAGTGGGATCATTGTTCCCAACAAAGTGAGACTATATGTATAGATTTCATTTAAATTTACCAAAAAGTTAAACAATTTTTTTAATAAATGATTTATTTTACTTTAAATAGATTATAACTTTTAAAAAATATTTAAATTTCATTAACTATTTTAATTATAAATCAAATGACATACCATTGGAAAAAATATATATATATATATATATAAGATGACGAGAAACTTAGAAGAGAATGATTTGTATAAGAAAAATTATCAAATTTCTTGACATAAATTTATATTAGTGGCAAATATATATATTCAAAGTCTTTGTATGGTGAGGATACCCACACAATTCTAACATGTAGATGTATTTTAAAATAATAATTTTTAAAAAAATTATTATTAATATATCACTTTATATATGATGAGTTTTTAAAAAATCATCGCCTTTATACACAAGTTAAAACATGCAATCTGCATCTTAGAAGAATAATATATATATATTAGAAAAATAATATATATATATATATATATATACATATATTGCTATAAGACGTGGTTATACCTAAATCATGGTGAATGTTCAGTATCAATTACATATAAATCTACCAAATATAACTTGTGGGTTATATATAATTAAATTATGTAACTCACTATAACTAGTGGGTTATATGTAATTAACTGAGTACACCTATATTATAGTGAATGTACTAGCAGATGATAACAAAATTATATGCTTATGTGTTTTTGTGTGTGTATACATATAAGAATTGATTTTATGAGAACAATCTCTTTAATTTATAATAAGAGATATGATAATGTGATAGATATATAAGGTTGCCATTTCTCAACTATGTTTTAAGTTGTAAATTCATTAAGATGACATTCATACTAACTTGTCATACTACTAGAAAGTTTCCATAAGTACACAGCTAAAGTTTCCATAATTATTAACTTGTATAAGTAAATGGTGATATCTATGTATACGGCCGATTTGATGAATTTTCTATCAATATCTTACTCATAAGTCTTTGAATCTATTTAAAAATATATTTGAATTTAGAAATGTATTTGAAATTTTATATAAGTTTAATGAAATACTAAAATTCTAAAAAAATAAAGTATTTATATAAATTTTAAATATATTTTTAAATTTTAATTTTTGAAAAAATTCAAGAGTTGATAAAAGAGATTCTAATAGAAAATTCATTAAGGTATCTTGATAAAAAACTAACTGTATAGGTGTATCAACAATATTAATATTTAAATGGTATAAATATATAGCTAATTTAAAAATTATTCTCTAATAATCTGTTAAAAAAGCTATAAATAGTTTTTAATTAATTAAATATTTCATTAATTTTTAAAATAATTTTTTAAGAAAAAAATTGCTTTGAATGAAAACTCATATTTGATATGTGACATCTTTTAAAAATAAATATTCATTTTAACAATATAATCTAAACTACATTGACTTTACATTCATTTTTTATATTAATATTTGAAAATATTTATTTAAAATAATATCTAACTCGTTTATATGACGTCCTAATTTTGATAATCCATGCTCTGTTCTGCTAACAGTTGAATAAGATAATCCGAATCTTGTGGAAAAACAGTTCTTACCGAGGGCATTACAAAAAAAAAGAAAAAGAAAAAAGGTACAATAAAAGATGTAGTTTACAAATAAAATTATAAAATAAATCATTATAAGAAGAGAATAGCAGAATTGTCAGATGTAAAAACAGTACAAAGAAAGGATGGTTTTGAAGGCCTGCTTTTTTTTTTTTTTTTGACAGGTTTTATTTATTTATTCATTTTTTGACAGGTTCTTTCCGCATTGTTTGATCAACATGATTAGATTCACAAATAGTACATACTTTTCATATATCCAACTTGTACAATCTGTTATAATAATAAT
Organism: Ziziphus jujuba; assembly: GCF_031755915.1. Lineage (NCBI taxonomy): Eukaryota > Viridiplantae > Streptophyta > Magnoliopsida > Rosales > Rhamnaceae > Ziziphus > Ziziphus jujuba. Next base: position 15,088,573 of record NC_083390.1, read on the forward strand.
AATAATTTCAACTAAATTTCACTTTTTTAATTATTATGATATTTAAATATTTACAACAACACATCCAAATAATTGCTTCCCTCGGTCTTTACTACTTGTTTCCGTATTCATTATTGAATACTTTTTTTTTTTTTTTCTTGCGATGCTCGGAATGAAACTTAAAAAAAAAAAAAAAAGATTTAATTCTCGGAATTCAAGTACAAATATATTAATGATCGTGTAAGTACTTGGATAAATAAAATCCCCTATGTCATTTTTTTTTATAGTATTTTAATTTTTTACCTATTTATTTTGTTTTTGGCGAGATCTAAAATGGTTATTTTTCTATTTTTGATCATTAACGATTTTCTACTTTTTAAGTATTTCTCCAATACAAATTTTTATTTATATTAATTATATCTCCTTAAATTTTGTAGTTGTTTAATTATTATTTCCTTTCTATATTATATATACAGAATGGATAATATTACCAAAAAAAAAAGTTTAAAAAATCATATTTAAAAAACCTAATATTATATTATATGCAGAATGGCAATTATCAATTGATTGTAACTAATATTATAATAATTAATTGATTTTGTTTAAAACTAAAAAAAATCATATGGAAAAACGAATCCACAGCAAATGAAGTTGCTAGATTTTAAAAAAACAAATAACATTTTTCATTTCCATAAAAAAAAAAAAATCCAAAAATTCAAAGAGTTAGAAGGGGGACAAAAAAGTATGATTTGGTGGTAAAACATAGGGATGATAGACATTCGGATTGGCTGACGTCGCGCCCACTGAGATGATTTTGAGAACCACCTGGAAAAGACGCCACGTGTTAGACGTTATCATCGGCCTTTTTTTTTTTTTTTGATTATTGATTATTATTTAATTATTTTTCGATTTATATATTTTAATGTTTTTAACGAGGTTACCATAACAAGGACTCGCACTCGCAAATAGACTTCGGCTGTTGGATAAAAACAGAGAGATCAGCCAATGAAAATCCAACAGAAGCTTTGAATCCCATTCCCGTAAATAAAAAATACCGAGAAGGGCATTTTCTTATTCTATCCCTCAAAGACCTCAAGAAACCTCATCCTTCTCACAGTACCCGTAGGGACCCACATTCTTTTTTATTTATTTATTTATTTATTTTTTATGTCTGCTGTATTAGCCAATTAAACCGCTCTGCTTCAAAAGGAAATAATTTCAATTTCAATTTCAATGCCTAAATGGAATATTTAAATGTATTCTAAATTAAATTTTCAATTTTGATTTTTGGGTTATTTTATTTTATTTTAACGACAATGTGAAGTTTAAGAAGATCGTATTTTTTTTTTTTTTTGTAGTTGTACTTGTGAAGTTTGTTGTAGAAATGCAGGGGTTGTGTGTAATAATTAATGCGAAAATAATTTTTTTATAAAAAAATTTATTATTTTTAATATCTGAAGCAAAGGGAAGAAGGTGGGAGAGAATCTAGAATTGGGTATTTTTCTTTTTCAATTTTTCCACAAAAACTCAGAAACGAATTAAATTTTTATATTAAATGGAAAAATATTTATAAAATATAAGAGAGAGAAGTGAAGAAAAAGCAGAGAATAAAAAGAGACCGGATGTTGACAAATTTCATGTCACTGTTCTTAGAAGGTCGTTTGTTTGTGTGAAGATTTCTTATCTGGGATCTCTCTCTCCAAAAAAATAAAAAATAAAAAATAAAAATAAACTCTTTCTCTCTCTAAACTCCGTTCCTTCTTTTCTTTGTTGTGAGAGAGGAGAGAGAGAGAGAGAGAGTGGCCCAGCAGATCGAAATCTCCTTTTATTTTTTTTTTGTTTTTCGTTCAAACCTTGATGACGATCTGAGCTCCGTCAAATGGTGTTGCAAAAAACACTCACTTCATTGTTTGTTGTACAATTGTGTATATAAAATAATTTTATATTAAATAAATATATACGTTTTGTTTTTTTGTTTTTTTTTTTTTTTTTTAGCTGCTTCTGTGGTTTTTGATAGTGTGAGAGCCTGAGACTCACGAATTTTCTTTTCATGATGGGGAACTGGTGCTGAATGATTCAGTCTTTGGGGATTTTTTTCAAGAGAGCTCAAAAGAGGATGTGGGTCTGAGGTAAAATCTTTACACGCTTTCTGGGTAGTTTGATTTCTTGATTGTGTTTTGCTTTAATTGTTTTCCAAAAAAATTATTTTCAAGTTCTTCATGTATTTTTTTATTTTTTTATTTTTCTCAGTTTGATAAATTGGTGGGTTTTACCGCTTGAGTTTGTGGGTTTATTGCTATAAGCAATTTGTTTTTTCCTCATTGCAACTCGTAGACTAATTTCACTTTGTTTATCCGTTTGATTAGTTTTCTGGGTATTAGAATTTGATGGGTCAGTGTACTATCTGTTGCCTTCAGGTTCTGGAGCTTTGTATATGATAATACGTGTTTGTTTCTGGTTGTAATTGGGCGAGATCTGTTATATTAATTTTATTCCTGGTTATCATCCTTATTATTTATCAGAAAATAAAAAAGAAAATGGAATTCCTTTCTTGATTATATTGGTCTCTAAAATTTGAGCATGTAGACCATTAACCATTTCTTCGCATTTCCCTCTCCATTGGCGATATGCTGATCCTATATAGAATTAAGACTTCTAAGCATATCTTATTTCAAAGAAGAGAATAAAATTTTATTTTGTAGGTGGGGTTGGGGGGGAGTGTTGAGATTACTTGCAAATGCTTTTGTTGAGGATATTTCTACTTCTTAGATAAAAGAACACTTCTATTGCTTTATTAAAGTTTTCATCCATTTGGCTTGCAATTGAAGGATGGTTAATTGAGTTTTATTTTTTATTAGCATATATGGGTTCCTATTTGTATTCTTAGCTCATTGAAAGTTTGCACAGCAATAAGCGGTTAGTGGATATTTATTATTTGTTATAATATAGTGCTACTGGAGGATTTTTTTTCTCCTCTCCTGCTTTCTTACCTCTTCTCTTTTCCATTCCTCCCCTTTTACATCCAAGCACATTTTTTGGTGGAGTGGTAGGGATGGGGAAAATAATTTACAATTGAGGAATGTAAAATTTTAACCACAACAGCATTAGGCAATTTTTGCCCCCGGTTTCAAGCAAGCATACTTGTGTTACTATTTGGTAGCATCCTTATTTCTGCTTTTTGAGATGCCTAGTTTTCCCCTTTTCCATCATACAAGGAAAGTTGGCTTCATACTAAGTCATCTTCAGTTATGAAGTCAATTTAATTGTCTGTTAGAAAATGCAAAGCAAATTTTTACTTGGCCTCCATAATAAGGAACTGAACCAAATCTGGCTCCACTTATTACTTCATTTCCGGTGGTTTGAAAGTCAAACCATGTTTACTTTATTATTTCTTTTTTTTATTTTTTATTTTTTATTTTTTATTTTTTATTTTTTATTTTTTATTTTTTATTTTTTATTTTCATCTTAGAGATGAAATTACTTTCAACCTGACTTTTACATTAACTCCTTTTCTCATCTCTGTCTGTTATCCAAGAATTTCTCTATTTGATTATCAGACTGTAGATACGCAATCTTACTTGAAGTTTGAAATATCTATTGGGGGATGTTGTCTTAAAAAATAACTGAAATTGTGATATATACAAATATGAAATATTTTAAACTATCATTACCATATTTTTGCTCTCTCTCTCTCTCTCTCTCTCTCTCTAGCATCTTTTGTAAATTTGAAATATCAGACCCTTGGCTGTTTTAGTAATTTAATTTTCTATGGATTTAACCTTTTTGAATGCATTAAATGTGTCTGCCTAAACTTTAAGCAGTATCCAGAATATATTAATAAGGTTCATATAACAAATATTTTTGCTTATATAAAATTTGTCTCTTGTTGCCTAAACTCGGGAATGCATTGCCTAACCTTTCGTTCTTCTAGAGTGATTGCCCAAATCTTTTGTTGTTCACTGAGAATCAACTCTCGCTTTCTTAGACACTTGTTGATCATTCCTTTAAAATTTAACATGTGTAAACATCTTCCTTGTTGTGATTGTTCTTTCCATTTTTGTGTGCAGTTTTGCTGTAAGATAAAATTAGTAATATGAGCACATCCATGTTAATTATGATTTGCCCCAAAATCATCAAAGGCTGTATTATTATGCATTAACCATGTGTTCTCTTTTGTATTTCTCTTTTGTATTCCTTTAAAATTTAACATGTGTAAACATCTTCCTTGTTGTGATTGTTCTTTCCATTTTTGTGTGCAGTTTTGCTGTAAGATAAAATTAGTAATATGAGCACATCCATGTTAATTATGATTTGCCCCAAAATCATCAAAGGCTGTATTATTATGCATTAACCATGTGTTCTCTTTTGTATTTCTCTTTTGTATTTACTTTGAAATGTCATTAAGAAAAAACTGTTTTGTTGTGTTTGTTCATACTATATAGATACCTATTATCCATTATTATCTTTTTCCTAGTTATATGAGTTCAATATGTAGTTTTACTAAATCAAATTCTTTACATGAAAGTTGTAATCATTGCCCATTTAAGGTCTGTGTTTTATAATTTTAATCTCACATGCAATATTTCATCTTTGATGACCAGGAATGGGAACAAAAGTGCACTGTAAAAGCTACTTGCCAGCATACTACTCAATGAGGGATCTCAATGAGGATTCTAACAGTTGTAACTGGCCCCTTTACTATGGGGATAAGACCTTGACTAATGGGCAGTATTACAATGGATTCTTGCCGAGTGCTGCTGCTGATGCTTATCCAGGATATGACAGGGATGTAGTTAAGCAGACCATGCTTGAGCACGAAGCTACATTTAAGAATCAGGTAAATCTCATCTCAGGGCCTTGTTATTCTGTATAACATGTATAGACTTGTACATATCTGAGTTTTTCTTGTATTCCAGGTGTATGAACTGCATCGCTTATACAGAATTCAGAGAGACTTGATGGATGACATTAAAAGGAAAGAACTGCATAGAAACAGGATGCCTGTTGAAACATCGTTGTCATCAAGTCCCCTGGCATCTCACATTACATCCGATGATGCTCGGAATTGGCATAACCACAATTTTCCAGTAGCAAACTCTGTTTGTGGTAGGACATCTGTTTCAGGTGTCGAAGGCATTCATTCTACTTTGAGTTCTATTAAAGGAAACAGCTTGCAAACTGGTCCTTTTCCATCCCAAAATGGAGGTAGCTCAAAGGATCTTGAGGTGCTAGAGTCGAGACCCACAAAGGTTAGGAGAAAAATGTTTGATCTTCAACTTCCAGCTGATGAGTACATAGACACTGAAGAAGGGGAACAGGTTGGTGATAAGGTATCTGTCATTTCTCACTTCTACCCAAATAGAAATGGCAAAACTGCAGCCGAGAGTGGAACAAATATCTTTCTTAATGACAGTGGGAAGAATGGATGCAAAGGAGATTCTCTGACATCTGATGCATGTTTAAGAAATACAAATGGTTTGGCTGACTTGAATGAACCTGTTCAACTTGAAGAAACAAAAGAAACAAATGCATCTGCGTTTATAGATCTTCTGGGCCATGACTCTTGTAATGGAAAGATCCAAGGCTCTGATATGTCTGCTAAGCCAAACTCACAGTATCTTGGTTTGCCAAAGGACTTGCCGCTAAGCTCCTATCATGGAAGTAATAATGGGACTCGAAACAGTTCACATTTGGATAACAATGGAAGTGGAAAAGGATGGTTTTCGTATGTTCTTCAAGCAGGTATTTGTTTATTCATGAAGTTGCATTAAATTTCCTTAAGCTGGTTTGATATGGTTTCTGCAATGTTGTCAACTTCCCTTTGCCATAGCCCTTGTGCAATATGCTTGTTATATCTTTGAATATGCTGGTAAAGGGAAAGCACAAAACTTATTGTAATGTTGGTGTATGAAAGAAAAAGCATAATATCAGAGCTGCAGGATAACACCGTTTTCTCATGATTAACTATACCTGTAGTTGATTGGTCTACAGAAGAGTTATTGACATGTTTCTGTTTAACCGGTACATATGGAGTCTGTACTGAATTTTGAAGATTCTATATTTTGAAGGCATCACTTTATATTAAGCATATGGCATTTTTCCTTTTTAAGATGTATGTTACTTGACAATGTACTTATTTAGCTGTTATTGTTATGTTACAGGACAAAGCAAAAGCAACATCAATTCTCAAAGCCTCCAAACAGAAAAATTGTCAAGATCTCCCCAGTCAACTCAAATTTCTCTCAACAAAGTTCATGAACCTGCTTTTTATCTGATGGATAAAAGCAAGGTGGATTTGTGGAGAGAGCGGGCATTTAATGGTCTGGATATTTCTGAAAGAAGCAATGATTCTACAAATAATAAGCATCTTGGACCTTTTGAGGCTTCTCATGTACCGAGTCCATATCCAATTCCTCCTACCACAGATTTGGCTAAGTCTTCGTCTCATGCGGTTTCATCCTGGGAAAAGCCAAGCAACAGCTTAAATCAAATGTCATTATCGGTTCAAACATACCCAGGTTTGACTTCATCTGTTACCTTGAATAAGAGTTCCCAATCATCAATTCAGAGTGATCAGAATTTTGGAGATAGATGGAATCTTAATAGCAATATTAGATCTAATCCAGGTTTTGGAAGTGAATTGTCCTACCGAAATGGGTTTTATCTAGGATCCTCATCTGGGTCTAAGGAATTACCAATTCGCCTCCCTTCACTCAATGATGATTATATATGCTCCAGTAATGTAACGAATGGAGCCCCTGGACACTTGATGAATCATGGTTCAGCAATGCACTACAAGGGTTCAAACTGTGTGGAGATGAAGTCTTCAAAAGATATGAACTTGAATCTATTGGTTTCAAACAGTTCATCTAATCTGGAGATTCCCCGAAATGGTCTTGAAGTTTCTCAGCGAGATCAAAAGCACGAGGACCCTCTTGCAGTTCTGCCATGGCTTAAAGCTAAGCCTGCTTGTAAGAATGAGGCTTCTAATGAGGGGAGGCTTTCAAAAATTGATGAGATGGATATTTTGCAGTCTTCTATGAATCAAGCATCCAACAAAAGTGAAATTGCTAAAGATTCTAACCAATTGTTTACTCGGTACATAAAGTCAGTTTCAAGTGCTAATGATCCTGAGGCCAGGAAGATTGAACCAAGTGAATGTACGAGTAACAGAAAGATTCTTGGTTTTCCTATTTTTGATAAGCCTCATCTTTCGAAGAATGAAACTACTATTATCTCACCTTCTGTGTCTTTTCTCTCCTCATCCGAATGTAAAGCGGAAAGTAATAGAGAAAACAGGGTATTGGATATCAACTTGCCTTGTGAACCGGCCGCACCTGACATGGTCAAACAGAATGCATCTGAAAGTCGAGATAAGGGAATGGATACTAAATCTGCTGATTTCAGACATCATATTGATTTGAATGCATATTTAAGTGATGATGATGAAGCACCTTTGAAACCGTCATCCACAAGCATAAGTGCGAAGTTTACAACTGAGATAGATTTAGAAGCTCCCGTTCCTGAGACTGAGGATGATGCCATTCTTGGAGAAGCATCTGCAGTAAAGCATGATGAAGATCCTTTAGCATCACCACATCACAAAGCTGAACTCCCACAAGATCAAGTCATGATGATGATAGCAGCAGAGGCAATAGTTGCCCTCTCATCATCTAATCACCATAATCATATGGATGATTCCTCTACCAATTCATCAGAAGTTCCACTGAAAGAATCTTCCTTGACAGATCCACTTGCATGGTTTGTGGAGATAGTTTCATCATATAGGGATGATTTCGAGGGCAAGTTTGATGCTGCTTGGAGAGGGAAAGATGGTGAGGACAGCGACCAATATTCGTCAGAAACTAGTGATTACTTTGAGTCCATGACTTTGAAACTGATGGAGACCAAGGAAGAAGATTACATGCCCAAGCCTTTGGTTCCAGAAAACCTAAAACTGGAAGAAACAGGAACCACTTTATTATCAACTCGGACACGGAAGGGCCAGGCAAGGAGAGGCAGGCAACGGAGGGACTTCCAAAGGGACATCCTTCCAGGCCTTGCTTCTCTATCAAGGCATGAGGTAACCGAAGACCTTCAAACATTTGGAGGGTTGATGAGAGCAACAGGCCATTCATGGCATTCCGGATTAGCAAGGAGGAACTCCACTAGAAATGGGTCTGCCAGGGGTAGACGGCGGGCGGTGGTTAGTCCCTCTCCCCCAGTGCCAACGACCCCGGCTTGCACTCCACTAATTCAGCATCTTAGTAATATCAATATGGGACTGGAGAACAAAAGCCTAACAGGGTGGGGGAAGACCCCCCGGAGGCCCCGGAGGCAAAGATGTCCACCAGTTAATCCTCCATCTATCCCTTTAACCTAATCACTTGAAGAGAGACTTTTAATTTATTAATCCAGAAGTTTATAGAGAAAAATAGGCAGATGCTTCTATGGTTTTGGGGATTCCTTTGTACATTTCGTAGCCCAAAATTTAAAGTTGGCTTGATTTCCTGGTTACAATGTTTGTATTATTCATAAATAATGCTGCATGATTTATTCCAAGATAGATGTCAGTTACAAAATCTTCTGTAGTTTTGGAATTTTTATTTCTGCCTTCATTATAATTCTTTTTTGGCACTGCAATTGAATATTTTGTATGTCGATTTTTAAGTAATTTTTTTGGTAAGGTTTATGATTATTTTATTGGCTGTAACCAATAAAGAAATAATTTAATAAAATTAAAATAACACAAAGCAATTGTTTTATATGTCATAATATATAATTACAGGATTCTAAAATTATATAGAAGAAGATTTTAACAATATATGTTAATCTTAAAGAATTTGAATATGGAACCATATAAAAAAAAAAGGTTTAAGTTAATTTTTTATAATTTTCAATGGAATTTTTCTTTATATAATTTAATGATTGAGAATGCTAAAATATCAAATTCCAACTGAAATAATACATCAGAATCTCTAATAATTTGGTCTAAGGTTGTTTTGACAGCTGAAAAGTTGGTCTTTCTTTCACTTGAAAAATAATCCTTCAAGTCAGATTAGGATACAGACATTATTTTTCATTTCACATGAAGAAAAGGTTGCCATTAGACTTTAAAATCTATTGGCAAGGTAATTCTCCTTTTGTTGACCGAAAAGAAAAATAAAAATATAATAATAATTATCCTTCTTTTTTTCGGTGAACAATAATTATCATCCTTTTGAGAACAATCCAAGTGGAACTATTATATATTACCCTAAAATGCTTTTCCAATAGCACAGTGAGAGACATCTTCGATAAAGGAATAGCTCTTGGCCTCTTACCAAAAAGGTAAAAAGAGAAAAGTGTTTTCTGCCTTCCTTTATTTTTTTTTGATTATCCATTTAAACAAAAACAAGAACAAAAGCATCCCTATTCACCAACAAGGACAAAAACATCCCTCTTAAAACACATTTTAAGGTCCCCCTTGGAGGAAATTGTCCAGTTTACAACATCTATTTTTTTAGGCGACAATCATTTCATTCAAATTCTTCCACTTAAAGAAAAAAAAATATAAAAAGAAGGAAAAGTCTATATTGCTGGTAATGGAAAAAAACTGGCGAGGTTGCTGGGATATTTAGCATGAACATAAATTTAATAATGCTCTACACACACACACACACACACACACACACATATATATATATATATATATATATCTTATAAAAAAACAAAAAATTAGTAACATGAACACATAATAAGTAACATGCCTCATTACCAAAAAAAAAAAAAAAAAAAAAAAAAGGCATGCCACAAAGTCATAGCAATACATAATGTATTCATGTTCCTGAAAATTATGTCTTTTTTAATTTAATATTCAATGTCATATTAAAAACACCAGCAGCCTTGCTGGTTTACTAAATTCCTACGCTATATTATGACCCACAAAAGAAAATTATTTATGGGATTTAGGTCCTTACTTTTTTCCTTTTCACTAAGTGGTGAATTTTGACCAAAAATAGATGAAAAGAGAGAGTTGAAAGCTACTTTATGTGTTTTATGTCCACAAATTTGTAAAGTATTCTTTTTAATAATTGTTAGTAATAACAAATTGATAAAGTGATACAATACTATTGTTTAGATTTTATGAATGTGAGGACCATTTTCGGAGCTCATATAGGGAACAAGTACCCACATGATGTGTCTTGTTTTTTCTAATGTTTGGTTATGTTAAAGTAGTGTTAATTCATCTTTCGTCTTATTGTCTTTTTGCAGAAATTTGATAATTTCTTATGGCCACCTTGTCCCATTTGGGCATTATTTATTTTTATTTTCTCTAATAAAAGGTAATTCTTCCTGTATGATCTGACACAAATTATCAATTAAATGGAAAATAAAAGATATAATAAAGTTAGCAATAAGAGGTCATATTCTCTTCACCTTGAGGTCATGTCCAATGAACCTTTATTTATTTATTTTGGAGTTTACTTTTTACCATATTAACTTTTATCATTATTATGATACATCATCCAAATTTGTTATTAACTTAATAGATTGATTACAATTGAAGAAAACATGCCATGGAATCAACTAGTTATATGCCTATTTAGTAAGTTATTTTTACTGTAATTACACAACCTCAATTATATTGGCTTAAGTGAATAACTGAATATCTATCTTTTAGGCAAGGAAATATATTATATTGCAAGAAGAAAAGAAGAAAAGAAATCTATTTGAAATTTTCAATTCAATAATTTAGAAATTATATTACCATTGGTAATTGACTACCCATAAAGGTTTAACTTTTTCGTATTAGCTATTTAGTATTAAGAAATAAAGAAAATTAATTAAAACTAATTAACAATTGTAACATTAGTAGCATGTTTTAGTAATGAACATGAATAGTTGTTTATGTGGCAACTATTAATAAGGTGCATTTAATTTTTTTTTTTTGGGTTTTTAATATTAAAACCTAGTATAGAAAAATAAATCTTAATGGTAGTTAATTAAATTATTTTCAAATAGATTGTAATAGTGCTCATGATAAATAATATTTTTCAATTAGTGTTAAAAGCATCATCCAAGGAAATTTAATGGTTTTCCTTGGATAATAATTATGAGCTTAAATCCGCACACTTTTAAATAAAAAAAAATAAAAAAATTGCCAGAAAAGCTCTTCCACTAGTGATATTATTAATTCTAACATTTGAATTTGATTTTTTATTTTTAGTCCAACATGTCTTTGATTTTTTTTATTTTAGAAGTAGAGATATTTAAATTAGAATTATTGTAAGAGAACATAGTAGATTTTTCATTGTCTTGCCACGAAAGCAATTTATTGTAAGTCCAAAAAAAAAAAAAAAAAAAAAGGAAAGAAATTAGTTGAAATAAGATTTCATAATTTATTAAATAAAATTACAAAATGCCCCATCAATTATCACCTATATTTCATTTTGCTCCCTAAATTTTCTTTTGAAACAATTTCCTACCCAACCTATTGCAAATAAGATACATATTTCATTTTGAGTTTTGCACTAATTATAAATTATTTATCCAAATGTTGAAAATTACAACTAACACTTTTATATAACATAGATGATATTTTAGTTTAAAGTGTGTAAATAAAATAATAGAGAAATAAAATGATAACTTTTTAAAATCTAAAAGGAAGTTGATAATATTTTTTAAATTAGAAAGATTAAATAAAATTTAAGTCAAATATCAAATAAGGTAGATGAATTAACCCTTAAATCATATTGTTCTCTTTTCTAAAATTTTTTATTAGAATTTAATGAAATTGATCATATATTGTCGGAATTAACTCTTCATATAAATTATATATATATATATATACACACATATAAATTTCCTTTTTTAAAACAAAATTGGTAAAAACCAAAACCAAAATATTTTTTTTTGTGTTAATTTAGTTATTCGATTTTTGATTCAAAATAAATTATAATCTAGAAATGTATCGTTCATATTAGTAGTTAATTTGTATATTAGATGATAAATTTTATCAAATTCTAATAAATAAAAAATTTCAAAGAGGGGCAATTTAATATTATACATATTATACAATAGTTTAAAAATGAAACTGCTTAATTTTTTTTTTTTTTTGAGCACATTGGAAACATGTGCTTTGTAATTTTTCCTAAAATCGATCTCATCCATTCTAACATGATACTTCATGACAAATCTTATTATTTTCTACTTTTTTACTATACAACAATTTCCCCTCATTTTCTTTAACATGGTCATAAAATATAAAAAAAGAAGAAGAAGAAGTTAAATCTCTATTTCCTTTTCATAATACATCCTGATTACACGCATATACACAAAAAATCCCACTTATAAATATAATTATTTCAATTTTGATTGAGAAAAAGAAAAGAAAAAATTAGCAAAATAAGACAATAATAGTGAGCGGCACATGCGAGTAAAGGCGCGTGAAGGAGAGAGTGAAGAGGAAGATCTTGGTTGGTTGAGCCTGCAAAGGAGAGGGCTTGTCGGTGTCTGAGGTGATATGGTGGTACATTGTCTATGTGTCTTAGTCAACTATCAACCATTTACCCCAAATACACACACACACATACACTCACTCTCTCTCTCTCTCTCTCTCTCTCTCTCTCTCTCTCTAGTCTTAGATACTCTCCTACCCAATCACCTTTCTCTATAACTCTCCCACTCCCTTTTCTTTTACTTTCTTTTCTTTTCTTTTCTTTCTCTGTCGTCATCCAAAAAGCATACCTTACCCTCCCAAACAAAATTCAGTGCTCTCCTGCTCCTCCTTTTGCTTGTCTGTCTTTTTCATTCTCTCTTGGCCTTACACGTAACTAATTTATATAACATTATATTTGTCACCTTTTATTTGCACTTTGGTTTCTTGCCTTTCATCTCTTTGCATTTATTATTATTATTATTATCATTGTTCCCTTTAGTGACTGTTTCAAACGTTAGACCGAGCTATTTTAAATTAATAATTCTATGATATGAAAAACTCTATCAAATAGTTTATTGGATAATGTGTCAAAAATAGTATGATATTATTTTATTTATTATTTTATATTTAGATTATATTTATTATTTGTTAATTAATAAAATAATAATTTAGTATCAAACTATATTATTCGATGAATCATTTGATGCTTGTAATACTATTAATTTTGAATCATTACTATTAGGGTTCCTAAAATTTTTCACTAAACTTTGTTTAATAAATAATGATGCAGGAGATTAGTTTGATAAAACTAAATTTTAGATTCATAAGAAGTGAATTTAATGACATCTTGTCGCATTATTTGGTAAAAAAAAAGAATTTAGTAAACTTGGTTTTTTTTTTTTTTTTCAATTTGACCAAGTAAATATTTAAAGTAGTCTTTTATAATTAAGTACTTTTAATATTTGAAAATGAATTTCCTATTGATTTTCAAAAAAGAAAAAAGAAAAAAAAGAAGCTTGTCAATTATTCCGTATCAGATTTTGGATGTCCATTATATGCATTGATTCGTATTTTAGAATAATTGATATGATGCTCAAGTATTGTTGATTAGTTTTATATCTTAATATGTTTGAATTCTCTTCCCACTTGTATCCTTAAATGCAAATTAGAAAGTGTTAAAACTTTCATCACATTTCTTTATTTTTATAACCTTAATACCCTTATAACAAATTGTTGTGGTGAATATTAGGTTCAATGTTAACTTTTGACCTTGAGGGCATTTGCGAGAAGTAAAAAAGCTAAAGAATATACCAAATTATTACAAGTAATATGTCTCATGGGTATTATTATTATTATTATTATATAGCTCAAGAAAAATAATGTTTTTGGATTTTGCTTTCATTTGATAGTGGAGTACAAGTAAACATTCAATTTACTAACTCATGTCCTTTTAAGTTTTAACAACCTTAAATTATTAATCTGATGATGGATCTAAGCCTACCCTTTTGGACCGAGTGTTTAATTCTTAATAAATTTTGAATCTTTCTGTGTTCACAAGGACAGCCGGATAGCTTTCTCAGAATTTTTTATTTTTATTTTATTTTTTTAAGTATTCTCAATGAAAATATGGATTCCAATTCATGTAGCATGGAAGCTGAAAAATATTTATTTATTATATGCCATAAATGTCTTTTTCAATAAATAGCAAACTCAAAAATCAACCTCTAATGATTGTATTTAATACTGATATTTAAAAAAAAATATATTATATGATAAGGATTATTTTTAATTTTTTGCTGAGTAATATTGTTTAGCCAATATTGTGAAAATAGATTAGTTAATCTCAGAATATCTACTTTATTTATTTGTTTATTTATTTATTTATTTTTACCATGTTAGCTTGACGTAGTTTTTGGACAGATAGACTAAAGAGTTTTTTTTTTTTTTTTTTCTAATGGTTATATATATTTATAATGTAGCAAAAGAATTTTAACAACACAAAGCTCTAAAAAATCTCTAAATTTGAATTTTCTATCTCTAAAAATAAATAAATTTGAGGAGAACTTTATTACGATTAGAAGTGAGATTGTTTGATTAGATATGTGATTGAAGATCAATTTGGTTCTTGGTAGTTTCGAAGATTCAATTTAAAATTATACATTTCTAAAACATAACTAAAAAGTGAAAAACAATATATTATTATTATTATTATTATTTTTTAAACCAAAAAACAATGTTATTTTAACCAAACATTTTATTGTATTTGGGGTTTCGGCGACGGTTGGAAATGGGTGCCGTCGTATATGACACCTATTTTCTTGTGGTGCATTTATGTATATTATTTATATTTATATTTATATAGGTTTTCCAGATATAATTTTAAGAAATTATGCTCAAGAAAATGCCTCTTTTAAAACAGTTGCATATAAATGTCATACAAAACTAATTTTCAAATAAGGTTTTGTTTAGCCACTATTATTATTATTATTATTTTTTTTAAACCACTATCTGCTTTGGCAAACATTCCAAATTTCTCACTTCAATATTAGGAAAAAAAAAAAAAAAAAAAAAAGAAGAAGTTTTTGTTTTATATTATATTTTATTTAAAACTCTAGTTCCACACACCTCTAGTGCAAGTCCCTTTTCCTCTAGCCTCTGGACTCAAAATCAAATGAAAAAAAAGAAAAAAAAGGGAAAATGATTAAACTAGTTACTACGTTCAGCAAACAAAGCCTTACGACAATAGAAGGCTTTCTTCAACGGAGGACTCTGACCCATGCAAACTATCAATTACCATTCTCAGAACCACCCGAGCTTTCTCGCACATCAGCTTCCATGCAATACTTGTTTTCAAACCCCTGCTTTTCTCTTCTTCGTTTCTGCAGAAACATCGATTCGCTCAAGAAAGTCCACGCCTTGCTTATTGTAGACGGATTGAGTAATGATATTCTCTGCGGCACTAAATTGGTTAGCTTGTATGGTTCTTTTGGGCACGTCCAGAATGCCCGGTTAGTGTTCGATCAAATGCGTGACCCAGATCTTTATTCCTGGAAGGTGATGCTTAGGTGGTACTTTTTGAATGATTTGTATTCGGAGGTTATAGTGTTCCATAACTATATGAGAAAATGCTCCAGTAAGCAAGATAATATTGTTTTCTCAATCGTGTTGAAGGCATGTAGCGAATTGCGGAACGTAGATAAAGGGAGGAAGGTTCATTGCCAGATTGAGAAGGTGGGGAATCCAGATAGTTTTGTGTTGACGGGCTTGGTAGATATGTATGCTAAATGTGGGTGGATTGAGAGTTCTCGTGTTGTTTTTGATGGAATTCTGGACCGAAATGTGGTTTCTTGTACTTCAATGATTGTGGGATATGTGGAGAATGACTGTGCGGAAGAAGGGCTGGTTTTGTTTAATCGGATGAGAGAGGGATTCATTGAGGCTAATCCATTCATGTTAGGGAGCTTAGTTTCAGCATGTAGAATATTAGGGGCTTTGCATCAGGGGAAATGGATTCATGGTTGTGTTATTAAAACTGGTAATGAAAATAATTATTTCTTGGGGACAGGTCTTCTAGACATGTATGTCAAGTGCGGAGATGTTAGAGATGCTCGTTCTATGTTTAATGAACTTTCGACAGTTGATCTTGTTTCATGGACGGCAATGACCGTTGGCTACTCTCAGATGGGTTATCCAGATGAGGCTTTGAAATTGTTTACCGATAAGAAATGGGCTGCTTTGTTGCCAAATTCAATTACCTTAGCGAGTGTGCTTTCATCATGTGCACAGCTGGGAAATTTGATTTTGGGGAGGTCTGTCCATGGTCTTGGAATTAAACTTGGATTGGAAGAATCTATAATGCGAAATTCTCTTATGGACATGTATGCAAAGTGCTCTATGATTGGTGATGCTCGCTACATATTTGAAACCATCTTGGACAAGGACATGGTTGCTTGGAATTCCATTATCTCTGGGTATACACAAAATGGGTGTGCCTATCAAGCCCTTCAATTATTTCATCAAATGAGATCAGAATCGTACGCACCTGACTCTATCACATTGGTTAGTGTCCTCTCAGCTTGTGCTTCCCTTGGTGCACTTCGAGTTGGTTTAGCTCTTCATGCTTATTCTACAAAGGGTGGTCTGCTGACATCTAATATCTTTGTTGGTACCGCACTTCTAAACTTTTATGCCAAATGTGGGGATGCTAAATCTGCACGTATGGTTTTTGATGGAATGGAGGAGAAAAACACCATCACCTGGAGTGCAATGATTGGTGGTTATGGGATGCAGGGGGACAGTAGTGGATCCCTTGCCCTATTCAGTGAAATGTTGAAGCAAAATCTCGAGCCCAATGAAGTAATCTTCACAACTATTCTATCAGCATGTAGCCATGCAGGAATGAGTGGGCAAGGATGGGGTTATTTTAATTCAATATGTCAGCAGTATAAATTTGTGCCTTCTGTGAAACATTATGCATGTATAGTTGATCTCTTGGCCCGTGTGGGTAGGCTTGAAGAAGCATTGGAATTTATTGAGAAAATGCCAATTCAACCCGATATTAGTGTGTTTGGAGCTTTTCTCCATGGATGTGGACTCCATTCAAGATTTGATCTAGGAGAAGTTGTGATAAAAAAATTACTACAGCTTGATCCTGATGAAGCTTGTTATTTCGTGCTCATTTCTAACCTGTATGCTTTGGATGGAAGATGGAACCAGGTTAGTCAGGTAAGAGAACTGATGAGGAAGAGAAAATTTAGCAAGTACCCTGGGTGCAGCCTGGTAGAGATGGATATCAGAAACGATATTTCACCCGTGAGGATGGAATGTTTTGGTTAGCTTTATAGTTTCTTCTGGTTCCTGATAAAAAAGTTTGTATGATAAGGAGTTCTTAAAAAGCTGCAGAACTTCTTGTTAGCATGAATATTATATTTAGTGCTCGAAATCATTTAATAGGTTAATCTAATCTGCCATGGACTCATCTCGAACTGGTGCCATTTTTAATGTTGGATTTAGCATGATACACCAGCAGAATAAGAGCTCATTAAAAACACATAGAAGAGACATTGGAGTCATAAAATCAACTGAAATGGCCTAGTTGGAGAATGGTGTCTGAAATATGTGCTTACAGCTGTAATCTTCCTTTTTTGCGACCTCAATATGGTATGAACAGAGACACAGATTGCAGCAGATCTTATGCTTTCCCCATGGAATCAAAGAAGAATCATAGGATGCTATAAGACTGTACAGTGTCCAATATGAATGAAAAACAATGCACTTGGACATCTTGTGAAGCTTGAAGCACTTAAGAATTTTGACCACATTGCCATTTTAATTCCAGACTGTATAGACATTTGGATAAATTACAAAGGTGAAGAAGGGTGTTAGTTGAGGTGGGGTAATTAGAAGTTGAGAAGGTTGTACAAATTATGTAAAACATACTGGAAAGTGCCTGTTTCCTGTGTAATACTAGAAAGCTAACTATTTTTACCCTGAAAGATTTCTTTTGTATACTTGTGCAAAGAAAGAGGCTTCTATTTATGGTTTTCGTATGTTTTAAAGTGATATAAAGGTATCGGGTAGAGTTCTATTTATGGTTTTCGTATGTTTGCAAGTGATATAAAGGTACCGGGTAAAGTTAATCCAGGAAACTAGAATACTGGATAGAAGAATATTACTGTACAGAAGGCAGGAGGCGGTTAAGTTCAACGGCAGGTTGATCCAGGGTTCTTCTAAAGTAAAATGGGAAAAGTTTATTTATTACCATAAGAGTTGTCTTGAGGTGAATCTACTAAGTTCTCTAGCAATTGAATGATAGATGTAAAGAGCAAGAGGGTACATATTAGCTTGACAAGTGTTAGGCTGAAAGTCGAAATATTTATGCTTTAATAACTGTTTTATCATTCTTGTAACTCTGGATTTTTTCTTCCTTTTTTTTTTTTTTTGGTTATTATTATAATTATTTTTTATTTGCTTAACAACTCACCAGAAAAGTCGATTTGTAATGTTATTGTTATTGAATAAATTAGTGAGTGATGGTTTGATGCTACATAACCGGCCACTGTACATAAACAAAAAAGACCTGGAGAGGAATTGCAAAATTTATTGCTAAGAAAAATATAATTATGGCGCCATATGACATGAATTTGGATGAAAATTTTATGAAAAAGTGACGAACTTAAAAACAAGGAGTTTTTTTCCCTCCTTTTTTTATTTTTTATTTTTTATTTTTTTATAATTTTTTTTATAATGTGTATTCTTGTTTATGGAGTAAGAAAATTTTATGTATCGGCAGCTTCAAACTGTCTCAAAACATTATTTCCATCAGATGATAATACATAGTTGTTAGACAATGAACTATCATAATTCATATTACAATTTTGTCCCTGAGCCAGACTCTGAAAATTTTCCAAGAAACTGTAAATTTCCTTCATTTCTGCATGAGGACTATCTCCAGCTCCAAATCTGTAAGTTTGTTTATTAAGCTCTATTGTACTGTACCCAGGAAGCTTTTTCAGACCTATGCCCTTCATCTTCGACCTCACCTTCCCAAATTCCTCCCAATTCCCTCCTTCTGCATATATATTAGACAGCAAAGCATAATATCCTGTATCATCAGTGCTAATTTCTGAAATATCTTTTTGAATGAGTTCAAACATGTCCATCCTTCGGTGGATTCGACACCCATTGAGCAGGGCACCCCATATACTAGGATCAACAGGAAATGGCATTGATTTGATAATTCCATATGCTCCCTTAAGATCACCAGCTCGACTCAGAAGGTCCACTATACAAGCAAAATGTTCGGTGTTAGGCTCAACGCCAAAATCATTCATCAAGCTAAAATATGATCTCCCTTCTTCCACAGAGCCTGCATGACTGCAAGCTGACAGGATATTCATGAACGTAATATCATTTGGTTCTAATCCTGATTCTAACATTTGATTGAAGAGTGATTTGGCAGCATTGATCTTACCATGCATGCCATACCCAGCAATCATGGCACTCCATGACACAATGCTCTTTTCCGACATGTTATTAAAGACACATTTAGCTGTTTGAAGGTCTCCGCACTTGGCATACATGTCAACTAGAGCTGTATCAATGTAAAAGTCTTTCTTCACACCGTAGGTAATAACCTTGTGGTGTGCCCATTTTCCCTTTTCTAAATAACCTATTTGAGAACAAGCTTGGATTAGGCTCAAGATGGTCACTTCATTCACCTCAAGACGTTTCAAGTACATTTCATCAAAAAGATTGATTGCCTCAACTGAATATCCATTCTGAGAAAATCCACAAATCATAGAATTAATTGCTATAACACTTCTATGGTTAAGATTGTCAAATATCATGTAAGCTGAATCCACAAAACCACATTTACAGTACATGTCAATAAGCGAATTCCGGACAAACTCATCAAAATAGCCTCTTTTGATAACATGACAATGTATCTGGTGTCCAAAGTGTAATAGACTCAAATTTCCACAAGCTGAGAGAGAACTTGCAAGGCTAAATGAGTCTGGCATCAGTCCTTTAGCCTGCATCTGTGCAAAAACTCCTAATGCCTCTCTCAAAAACCCCTTCCTAGCATAAAATGTAATGAGCATGTTCCATGAAACAATATTTCTTTCTCCTGTTGTAAGAAGAATCTTCTCGCAGCTGCTAAGTTTCCCACATTCAGCGTATAATTCTAGCAATGCTGGTCCTAAAAGATCGAGGTCAGGGTCTACAGCTTTTTTAATAGCAAAGCAATAAACCGACTTCCCCCCTTTGAGCAAGCCTAACCAAGCACAAGAACTTATAATACTCATCAAGGTAACTGAATTTGGTTCTACTTTGGACTCTTGCATCTCAACAAAAACATCTAGTGCTTTCCTGAAGCAGCCTTTTTGATTATAGCAGGAAATCATTGCCGTCCATGAAGCAGTACGTCGAAGAGCAATGTCTTGAAAGATCCGCTCTGCACTTAGTAAGTCACCACATTTACCATACATTACAACTAGAGAAGTATCTAAAGAACCATCACTTTCCATTTCTCTTCTTACAACATAACCGTGGACTGATTTAGCTAGTCCTAAGAACCCCAAATCACCACAAGCCTCGGCAACACTAAGCATTGCTACCGAATCTGGATTAACACCTTGAGAGACCATCCAACGGAACATCTCCAACCCTTTATTTGGCTCTCCATTCTCCACAGACAATTCTACAATGGAACCCCATGCAACCACATCTTTTATCGGCATTGCATCAAATACTTTCCGAGCAATATCTAAGTAGCCCATTTCCCCGTACATACAGAGCATTGAGGTTTGAACAACAGGATCATTATCAAACCCACATTTGATTAACCTCCCATGGAGCTTCCTACAACTACCCAGATCACCAAAACCTGAACAAGCTCTCAGAACGGATGGAAATATAAACCTGTTAATATGAATTCCATGGTAGAGCATTTCATAGTAGAGTTGAAGGGCCTCTCCAAAAAACCTGTTCCAAACATAGCACTTAATAAGTACACCCCACATGAAAAAATCTGGGTTTGGGAAGGTTACAAAGACCCGTCTTGCGGATTGAAGGGAACCCAGTTGGGCATAGGACTCCATGAGTTTAGTTGAAGCAAGCGGGTCTTTATGGAGGCTAGAAACCAAGAGGTGAGCATGGAGCTGAGCTAGTTTTCGTAAAGTGGTGCAGGACCTGAATAAGGGCATATAAAGGGTCATTGATCCTCCGAACAAGTTACTGGAAACTGAAAGACAACGTTGTTTGTGTTGAATTAGGAGAGCTTTGAAGTTATGAACTTATGATTGGCAGAGGAGTTGTCTATGGAGGACTACACCAAAGCATGCATAAGCAAAAGCAAAGGTAAACAGTTTTAGGAGCAAAATTTATTTCGTAGAGAATTTCACCCATTTTATTTCATTTTTGCTATTCTTCATAAATGTTGAAGCTCCACAGATGATTTTATAAACACCTTGTTTTCAATTGTATGCCCCTCAATTTTCGTTAAATCATCATTAAAAGCCAAGGGAAAAAAAAAAAAAAAATCATCCATTATCAGTCAGCTGATAATTTGACAATGGCGTTTATAGTGGGGAAAAAAAAAAAAAATAAATAAAATTTAAAAATTTAGAAAAATGGAAGGCATGGTCAACATTTTGAGAGGTTTGTTGGTTTCCGTTCGTAAAATGAATGAAGTTGAAAATTAATAGAAATAAAAATTTCAGAAAAAGAAATGATAATTTATTTTAATCCATCAACTGTGAATGTAAAGTACTTAAATAATATGATCTTTTTTATATATAAATCATGAATCCAACTGCAATTTTATATGTTATTGCTAAAAGGACAAAGGTATCTTATATCTTAAACTTATCACGTTTTTCCATTTGTAAATTTTACCCAATTTTATTTTTTATGCTAAAAGGGGAGAGAATATGCCCCAAAAAAAAAAAGAAAAAAAAAGAGGGAAATTCTGGACGTTTCTACCAAAAAATAAAAATGGAGATATGATAGTAAATATACAAAAAAATATATGTATTTTCTTTATTTTATTTCCTTGGTAATTTTTATTCTAAAAGTGAACTTTGTAAAACTATCCATGAAAATATTGTTTCAATGCTCAACCCCACCGCTTTGATTACTATATTAATTTTTTTTTATTTTTTTTTTAAAGTAACCATATTATAAACATTTTATTGCTCCTACCATGGCATTTTAAGGCCTTGATGATCTTACAAGAATGAGTTAAACCTGCCCAATTCAAGTGCCCCCCCAACCCAAAGGGTTCAACAAAGACCAAAACGTTATGTCTTTTATCGTTTATCTCTAGTTTACAAGATGCCAGCTCTAGCTTCTATCATGTGATGTTTTCTATCACACAACATTTTCTTTTTCGGGTCAATGTTTCCATCACACTAACATATTTGTTCTTGGTGATAGAAATTTCACAAGATAAACTCCATTGCTAAAAACAAGTACCAGTTTTAAGGCTAACAAACAGATCACAAGTTCCATTGCCTTGATTTCTTCTCCATTGGAAAATGAGGCAAATTTGACCAACACCCCCAAATAAAGTAGAGATTTGAAACCAGAGGAAAAAGCTCTCTAATCGCTATAATGTATAAAGAAATTCTGCCTGCAAGGAATGTACAAATGGAGATGGCTGAGCAAAATGAAATTCCTGCAGAAACAGAAACATCATGGATTGCATTATATAGCTGGAAAATGAGTGTGTATATCAGCTTCACAAACTTCTCAGACCAGAACTAGATGCTAGACACGGTTAGTAGCTACTATCCTTATTTTATTCGTCAGGTAAGAGAAAGAAACTATTAACTCACACATGCTCCTACCTTCAATAAATTGGTAAAATGGAGTATATTGAAGGCATGTGGCTCTTAGGCATCACTCATCTTCAGGATCAATGGGTATTTCATGTCGGGGCCTGTTGTACTTCTCTCGCAGTTGCTTGACAGGGATGAAATCCCCAGCTGCATCCATCCCATAGAATAAAAAGGAAATGTAAGGATGATCAAACCGATTCTGCAAAAAAGGAAGGGAAGCAAACATAAGTAAACAATATATCCCAAGAGATTTTTTATGCCATTCATGGAAGCTCTGATTAATCCAAAGAGAAAGGGAAGGTAATTCTATTAACCATGTTTGGTGGCTCAGGGGCCAACAGATTGTCTTCAGCAACTGCAAAGCAAACCATTCCATAGGCTAATTCGCGAATTAAATTAGCAAGGAAAACAATAAAAACTTCTGAAACAAACATATCCAACATAATAAGCTACAAATCCAGGCATTCATTAAACAATGGGTTTAGCAGCTCAGGTAAGTTCAGCTCTTATAAAGTAGCATCACTAATTATGTAAATGATCAGTTAACTAATATGTGAAGTTAATCTTTATGCATAATGTGCATGTACAACTTCAAGGGCAAAAGGATCAAAATTTAACAAAAAATTCGGTCAAACAGTCATAGATCACCATAAGCCACCAGAAGATTGGGGTCTTCATGGACATCGACCAAGACCTAGAACAGAAAAAGAAAAGAGGAAATCAATTGGAATGTAAAGTACCGATGGTATGTCCTCTTTGATTGTTTTCATTTTCTTTTCCTTGGGAGAGTGAACAGATTAGATGACAAAAGTTATCCAAATAATAATCACATCAAGTAATAATAAACCTGATAAAATGGCTGAGTGGAACCCCGAGGCAACTTTTCAACCTGAGCAGTTTCCATCCATGAACTTGATTCACAGCACACTGGATCCATTCCACACACCACAGCTTGATAGCCTGAAAAACCATGAGCTCCTCATTTTTGGAAAGATAAACAGACAAAGAAGGGGGAAAAGATGTAAGGGAAAAAGATCCAATTCTACTTCACTTAAGATTTTGGCTGGATCCATTTTTAGGGGATCTGATCTAAATTTGCTTGTAAAGGTTCCTGTAATCATACAATTCAACAATACTGGCCCCCATCCAGACTAAAGAGATTTTTTACCCGCTATTTGAGATCACATCTTAAGTTCAAGTTAAATCAAATCAAGCTGAATAAAAGGTATGTTACTGGTATACCAAATATTTTATGCTTCACTTTCTGCCCCAGTCGAAATGAATATTGTGCATTTTCATAAGCCAGAGCTTTAGCTGATGCAGCAAGGGACTCTGCCTCTAGTTCAGAAATTTCATCCCGTAGTTTGGCTGCCAATCCATAATTCTCACTGTCAATTGCATTCTGCATATCTGCACTGCAAAGAAGGAAAACAATGTAATCTTACATTATATACAAGTTGACACCATATGCATAACGATTCAGAAAGATTCACACACACACGCGCACACACACACACACACACACACACACAGAGAAAGAAAGGCTCAGGGGGCAAGGTAGAAGGAAAGGAAAACATGTAGAACAACTTTTTCACCATAGTGGTACTCACCGTAAACGAATGATGGTTATAGCCTTATCTTGAGCTTTGCTCTTTGAAGATGAACCCCTTTTTACTTCTTGCTGCTTAATGACCTCTTCTTCAACCTTCAAGGAAGAACACTCATTAAGTATGCTGTAAATTAAGTCAATACTCCATTCACCAGCGTATGGATATGATACATGAATATAGAGAGAGAAGCAAAATAAACTCCAAAAAGTTAGATGTTACCAGTTCTTTTTAAAGGCAGAACAAACTGGCTTAATCTAGATCCCTTATGCATCATTAAAAAGTAAACTAAAATTTGTTGTCAATGTGGCTAATATGAAAGCTAGCATGCTAACCCACACTTCCACAAACTGTATTACTTTTCATGATTATATTAACCAAGTTTGAGTCTAGTAATAAACTTGTGCTTACACTACAACCGACAGACCTTCCTTTGCAGTCTCTGATCTCAGTTTAAAAAAAAAAAAAAAGAAAAAAAAAAAATACAATACAAACTTGAAATATCAATCCATATTCAACCCATTATAATGGATTTAGATAACCAGGACAACAGATCTAACCTCAGTCAGTTTGTTTCTCAGTTGTTGTGCAATTTCATACTGTTCCATGTTTAGAGCATACTGTCAATACACGACCAGAACAACAAAAACCTCATCAGATATCAAACTGACAGATTATGCTGCAGCATTTTATCAACTTTAATGTGTATAACAACGAGAAGCCAAAAAACAAGCCCACCAAATTCAAACCCAATCAAACCTGTACTCTGGTAGCAAGATCCAGCTGAAAAAAGAAGATCAAAATATCCTCATTCGCAGTCTCACTTTTCTCTGAGCTTGCATCCAACTCCTGGTCACCCCCTTTAAAAAGCCATCCAGCTTCGACCCTCATATCTCGCTGCCTTAATATACTGGGATTACCCTTCAAGAACATGCTTTTCACGCATTGATGCCAAACACAATGTCTTTCATTGGCAGAGGTTATATAGGTTTTCTTCATCAGTTTGAAATGCTTCCTCCATGAAAGGGTTGGCCCACAAACCCCACTGTTTCTGGAGGCTGTTAGAGTGCTCAGAGATAAGCCTTGCACCATTGTTGGAGGTCAATGAATCTAATCCCTTTCCACAAATACCTTTTCACAAACACCTAGACAGCCTCTTCCTGCTCCACACTTTGCTTCGCAGTCTCAACATCTGCACATGGAAAACCAAGTATTGTTCTACTAACCTCAACGTTCTTAAACCAAATTTGAAAAATAAAAGCTTATCCAAGACTAAATCACAGAAGCAATCCCACATGCGTTGAAGAGAGAGAGAGAGACCCTGCTATTGATTTCGCTGGTGGTCTGCTTAAATTTTCTCAGGAAACAAATAGAAATCTTTTTTTTCTCGAAAGGATACAAATTAATTATATGAAATAGGAGAATTTACCGGCTAGTTGCCGGAGAAAGCAGAGAATTGGAAACCGAGGAGCCAAGGTTCGTCTATTGTCCACTCAATTTATGTGAAACTAATTTCTAGTAATCGAATATGTTCATTGTGTGGAGTTAAAAGCCTGAAGCAGTTTTTATTTATTTATTTATGGCAGTGTTTTATACACTTTTTCTTCTGTCTGGTTCTGGCTAAAATTTTTTCTTTGGTGTGTAATGCGTTATCCTATATACAAAATACATACATGTATAATCCAACTTTGCCCGGTTTATACTCTTGGATTGGTGTTTAACTACATGTAATTTTTTTAATGATATATTAGTCATTTGAAGTTTTTTTTATTTTTTTTTTATTTTGCCTTATTAAGTATTATGTGTAATTTAGCACGATCAATATAAGCTGTCTATCGTTATTCAATAAAATATATTTTTTTTTACATATATAGTAATGATATGTTGGTAGTATATCTCTTTAATATAAGAATATATTTTATGGTTCTATATATTGTTATTTATTAATTTTTTGTCACATGAAAAAATAATCATTAAAAAAAATTCTCCCGATAGATTTGCCTAAATAGACTTTTAAGTGTTAGATATTGTAAAGTTTATTTAAAACCAATATTTTTCTTAAAAAGTCATTTTTTATAAAAAAATAATAAAATATATATAATTAGTTAATATTTATTAATAACCTTTTTTACATTATATTGATAAATAATTTTAAAATCGACTGAATATTTATATTATCTAAATTTAAAAAAAAAAATAACTTTTATATTATATAAACAACAATCCATATTTATTATTAAAAATGTTCTACGGTTGAAATATATTGGCATATATAATATTGAAAGAATAATATCAATTGATAATTTCAATTAAAATTATAATTAGACAAATAACAATCTTTAATAATTATCATGGAAATAATTGTCAACATAACGTAGGTATCTTCCCGATCAAAACCAACTTTGCTATAAAAAATAAGTGCACGTGCATAGAATTTGTATGGGGCTTAATCTTTGTAGTTTGTCATCCCCAGAAATTGGGTATTTTCATTTTTTCCTTTCATCTCTCTCTATCCGTGGGTTTCCAAGATTCACTCTCCAATCTTTTACCGCCAAATCCTCTATATAAGAACCTCTCCTTCATAAACAAAAAAACATTCAAATGAAAACTAAAAAATGAAAAATATTAAAAAATTATTGCTTTTTAAATGTTATTCTCTTCTCCATACCAAGGTTAAAAATTTCGGTATCGATGGAAATATCGAAGACTTAAAATTTGAAAATTTTTTTAAAAATATCAAAAATTATCGAATATTGATAAAAATTCACAAAATGATGAAAATTTATTTTAAAAAATAAAATTTTTATTTTTAGAATTAGTTTATTTAATTAATCAATTATCAAATTGATTATAAAATTATAAAAATATTGAATAGATATTATATTTCTCTTAATTAATTTAATTTATAGTAAGTAGTAATGATTATAAATAAATTATTATTAAAAAAATATAAAAAAATATATGTTTGATTAAAATTGTTTATTAATTAAGATAAAACAATTTTTACAATTACATTATATTTCATAAATATTATCTCAATGCTCATAGAATTTTTAGATGGTTGAAAACTATCGGTCGCTTTTTCGTTCTCATTATGAGATATAAAATGTAAAAAGTAATTATTAAAATATTTATTTTCTTGACAATTTTTTATAAAATTATTAATATATCAAACATAAAGATCTTGTATTAAATATAGTTGTCCTTAATGTTTGGTGTAATATATTCTATCACCTTCTTATTTTTATTTTCTTAATGTTATTAATTTAAATACTATCAATACAAATTTTACTTAATATTGTATTTTTATATTATTATTTTCCATTCTTATATAATTAACTATTAACTTGTAATTATGGAATTCTAATGAATTCATCTTATACAAAATATATAGCAAGTATATATATATATATATATACTTTAAAATGTATAGGAAGTATATATATACTTTATCAATAGATAAAACCTATCAAGGTTATTCAATTTAATACAGTCCGTTTTATTTATATCATTTATTTAAAAGATAAAAAAAGGTAAAAAGAAAAAAAATATCAATAATGTTAATTTGATAAAATAATTTACTTAACATTGATAATATTTATGAATTTTTTTAGAAAAAAATTTTAAAAATTTTAAAATTTTTTTATAGATATTTCTAAAATTTCCATGAAATTTTTTGACATTTATATGGAAATTTTAGAAATTTCGATGGATATTATAAACTTTTAATCAAATTATTAAAGATTTGATGTGGATATTTTAATGGAAATTTCCATGGAAATTTTAACGTAATTTCAAAATTTTTAATGAATATTATAAAAATTATATCTATTTCCATTTGAAACCTAAATTTCTTCTTAGTCCCTTAAAAAAGGGAAATTTCAAAGAAATTTAGATAGAAATTTCAGATATTTAAAAATCCCCAAATGTTCACAACCTACCTTGGCATTCTGCTCATGTGCACACATATTCATCTTTCCCTCTTTTTTTTTTTTTAAAAAAAATTAATCCCATGGTTTGAATGCTTAAACAAAAACCAAAAAATAAAATCCAAATTTATTTCTCCAAATCAAAATTAAATCAATATAAAAATAAAAACTTTCTTTCTTTACCAAATTTTCTTTAAAAAACATGATCTAGAATGTACTTTAGCATGTTCTTCAAATTTACACTCAAAATAAGAAAGAAAAGAAAGAGAAAGAGAAAGAGAAAGAGAAAGATAAAGAACCTATGCTACTAGAAGAGGCTGCTACTTCAAAAGGAGGAGATTTTCATGCAAGAAAAATAAATAAATAAATAAAAATGGACAAATATCATAATTCTTTTTTTGTTTTTGGAAGGGGGGGGGGGGGTCATTAAGAGAGAGAGGAAGGAAGGAAGATATGTGAGGATTGATCTTAGATAAACTTCAAATACCATAAACCATAATTTTTAGAGAGATAGAGACAATGGTTCATGCCAAAGTTTAAAAGTCCAGGGTCCCAATTTCAGAAACCATAAAATTCCAATCTTGGAGGTATGGTAATTCTTGCATAGAAGTGAGCTTGGATCTTTGTTTGCAAATTATTTGATTCCAGATTGATAAAGAACCCTAATTTTTGATAAATTTTCCTTTCCTTTTTTTCTTTTTTGGGGGAGAAGTTTTCACTTGGGAAGAAGATAACCGATTAAGAGAGAGAAAACAAGGAAGTGAAAGACTAAAATACCCATGTCTTTGATCTTAGAAAACCATGTGCATGACACATGTTCATTTTAAACGGCCAAATTTAACAAAGACTTACAAAAGGGGTATTGGTGCAATGTTTCATCGTTACATGGGGCATAGTGGCCAATTTTATAGGTTGAGGGATAGTATAACAAATTCCAAAGGTTGAGAAGCATCGTTCTAAATAAGCTGATTTATATGATATTAAATGTAAGTATGTTAAATCATATGTAATTTGCTACCTAGTTATACACACACATAAAGTGGTAAGACGTAGAAGAATAGAAGTTGATAGATGTGTGTTGCCTACTTTATATTTGTTCAAAAGAATAAAATTATAATATATATGAAGAGGAATTGTCTAGATGATTCATATTGTGTGGGCAGTTTGGAATTATAGAAATAACTTAATCAATGGAAGGTTTGCTGTTTCAATAGAGATGACGGCAAAAAATGCTTTAACCTATTTTAAAGAGTACAAAAGGATCCCAAATATGGAAGACTATAATTAGCAAGCTCATCATGTCCATTGGTTAGCATTGGTGGGTAATATATGTTGAAAGTGAACATGAGGAGCCGTGAATGTTGGTCATGGGGTTGTAGGCTTTGGTATTGCTATATGAAATAGTAATGGTGCATTGATTGCAACTATGTCAAAGCATCTCACCCAACCCTTAACTTCTTCGGCTGCTAAAATTAAGCAATCATAAAGGGCTTGCAATTTCTAATAGAGCTTGCCTTGCTCAATTGTATGTTTTGCTTTCTTGAATGTGTGTTTGAAAGTGATTCATTTGTGGCTGTTAATGAGGTTAACAATGGTGAAGAAAGTTTTGCATTTGAAGTTCCCCTCTTAGAAGATATCAAGCTTCTGGCCAAGTCTTTTAGGAGGATTGATTTTGTTATTATTCCTAGAGCTTGTAATATAGTGGCTCATGCTTTAGATAAGAATGCTTGTTGTGCATTGAACCTCTTGTTTGGATAAGAATACATTATTATGCATTGAACCTCCTGTTTGGATAGAAGAGGAACCTTTTTGGTTGTTTACTCTAATCCAAAATGATGTTATTCTTTTTTAATGAAAAGTGAAAATTTGCTTTAAATATAAATATATATATATATATATATATATATATATATAAATATATATGTAAATATAAAGAAATGCTAATAGGTGAAGCTGCCCACTAAGTGGTATGGACACAATTTTGTAGAGTTATATGACATGTCATAGAAAACTAAACAAAAATCAATGTATGCAACATGTTGCTTGGTGTTGCAAAATTGTGTGTCGCCCACCAGTCAATGGGAGATTTTGCCCAGTTTAGCAAAATTATATATATAAATATATACATCTCCTATCTCGTATAAGAATACCTTGATCAATTTTTATCAGCATCGTAAATATTAGCCTATGAGTTTTAAAGCTGATATTTAAATATGTATTTGAGATTTTATATAAATTTAATGAAATATTAAAATTCTAGGAGTGTAACGTGGACTCTATTCAAACTCATATAGACCCCAAATTCATTTTTAAATTACAGCTCTTGAAGAGATTTAAAGGCTAATAAGTAAGATTTTGATAGAAAATCCATCAGAATATCTTAATGGAAAACTGGCTATATATATATATATATAACTTTTATAAATATTGTTCTTATTTTATGTTAAAACCTATTAATGTACAATGTTTTAAGGGATGTCATGTGCCCAACTAAAATTTTCATTTTTACATTAAAATTGATGCAACGCTCTCAATATTTGTTAGCATATTCCCACCTAAATGTTGGGAATATCACAAATACAAATATATATATATAAAAGAGTTCTACGGTCAGGACGTCCTGATTGAATTCCATCTGGATAAAAAATGTGATGCTTTTATGAAAAGCTTTGTGGGTTGTTCGATAAATGGATGGTCAGATTAGGAAGAGCCAATCCTAAATTCTACAAAGACTCAAGTAGAGAGAGGAAAACTCAAAGCACTAACAGTATGAATTAAAAAGTCTATTGCTGAAGACTCACTTCAGTGAATGTAAGCTTCACCTTTAGAGGCCTACCCCTTCCCCTCCATCCTGTTGTTGTTGGCATCGTTGTTATTGTTGATGCTCCCAAACCTCTAGTAGGCCAAGCCATTTTTCTCAGTTGCCCTCTTGGTTTCCCACTTCTAAATGATATCTCAAGCTTGGTAGACTTTAGTGGCACATTTGGATCCTTAGGCGATCGACCTCGGGGCCTCACCGGGTCTAAGGATGCTCCTGGTGGCAGAGGTTTCTAGGGCTTTGGTGGCCTACCATGACTCCTTCTTGGAGATGCATTGGGATCTGCCTTGGTGTGGTTATTCTTCTAGAACACCAGCTCTCCACTCTCTTTCATTTTGTTGAGGTGGTGAGAGACAAGTTGTAAATGCCCGGTTAGTAATTCCCCATAAATTGATTCAATGTATTTCAAAATTGTAGATTTGTTATCATCATTACCCATATTACCCATTTTTCATTGATTGTGGTTGGAAGCCAGAGAGTTTTTTGAGGATCAAAAAGCTAAAAATATCAGTTCACAAGTTGGGCTGGCACCATTGTTGGATTTGCCCATGTGGCAGTAGTTCGGTCCTTCATTTGCAATGTGTTAGTTTTTGCATAGTGAATTTTCACGAGTTGTGCTGAAAGAATCCCCATAAAATATTTTTGTTTTGTCTTTTTTTATTTTTTATTTTTTATAACTTTTCATGATATGACAATTAAATTACAATCGGGCTTTTCTCTTTGTCATTCCTTCTATGCCTCCTAAGCTACACCAAAGTGAGACATAGTTCTCTATTTTGTTAAAAAAATTGCCATTCATTTGGTAGTGGAAGATGGGAAGCATGTGTGAGTACTTTGGGTTTGGATGGAATTCGATCAGGACATCCTAATCGTAGAACCCTCCTATATATATATATATATATATATATATTTATATATACATGGTTTTGATATGATAAGAGACTTATGAAGAACTATGAAGGATAATTATTCACAACTGTCAAATCACAAAAATCATGCAGATTTAACGATTGTAGATTTTGTTTCTCATAATCCATCTCCATAGTACGGATATACTCTTTGAAAAAAATAATATATATATATATATATATACATATACATAATACACATTTTATAATAAAATTTTTTTATTTCCAATTGCAATTTTTGTGGTTTGGTTTAAATCAATTTTAGTCCTTTCGTTTTGAAACAATTCAGCTACAATCCCTACCGTTAAATAGATTCTATTAGAGTGAACTTATAAGGGGCAAAAAAAGTAAATTGAACACAAGAATATTTAAAATATATTGAAAAATCATATAACAAAAATAAATAAAACAATAATAGTTAAAAAATTAATGAAAAATTATTAATTTTAAAAATAAATAACTTAAAATATATAAAAAATAAATAAGTCAAATGATTTTAAAATAAATTTTAAATGAATAAAATTTAATAAATTTAAAAAAATAATGATATTCTTATAAATAAATAAAATTAAATAATAAACCTTACATAATCGATACTTTAAATTAAAAATCAAATCCAAAAGTCCAAAAAAAAAAAAAATACTCAAATAAAATCTTTTAAATTTTTACATTATACATATAACATCATCTTATTTATAGTGTTTAGATCTATCAAAATGTTTTAATTTTAAAGGATAACCAAATAGAAACTAAATAAGCTAAAGCTAAGAGATTCCTTTTTTCCTTTCTTAGCCAAAAAAAAAAAAAAAAAAAAAAGAAGACTAACTGCTTTTTACATCCTTAAACGATTTTTCATTTTATTTTTTTTATTTATTTTCCGACCTCTGTTATAACTTTGTACTCAACAGCAAAATTATTTAATAAATTTATTTATTTATTTTTATTTATCCTTAACAGTAGAATTATTGGCAATTTGGGAGGGCATTAATTTTGGTTTGGAATTAGGTTTATTACAAGGGTAATTGGCTAGTGATTCTCAATTTCTTGTAAATTAAATTGCCAATGATCAGATTTATATTAGTCCAGATGTTCTCTTGGTTGAAGACGTTAGAAGATAGTGTCACCGGGGTAAAATTTAATCCTAAATTTTTGCCTTTGTGTGGCCTAAGGTACCATACCTTAGTTAAACAAGCTGTCCAACACAATCTCACATATACATGAGTAGGTTCACATAGTCATAGAGTAATCACAAAGTAATAATAAGGCACACCATAGTCAAGAAGTCTCCCCCAACTTTTTTCTTTACTCACAATAATAAGGATATATTGGTCAAGAAAATGTAAGGATCATTACAACACTTTCTATGGTATCTCCTACATTGTTCTAACATTTATAGCCTACAAAACTTGCAGTTAACAATTCTAAGGCATAGGTAATGTTCAACAATTAATTTAAGCCATTTGGCCATGTGGTTGACCTCATATAACCACCAAGAACATGTGTCTACAGCCACCAAATGCCCAAATGTAAGGACAAGCCCTTCAACATCTTTGAATGAATGCCACCAAGTTACTAAACATAAGGAATCATCGATAACCGTCCCCGAAGTCAGCTCAGAATAATACCAAGTGTTAGGCATGCAAGCTGCACAAAGTTGTATAGAAGCCTTATGGCCTTGCTTACACATGCTACCCACATGCAACTCATAATAGCTACGAACCGTAGCCAACTCAACCCACAAAAGGCGCCAATGCACAAAAGCGTGTCTAGCTTCATGCCTTTCCTACATACACTTGCTACTGCATGCTGCAAATGCCTACATTTGCTATTACATGCTATTGCACACTACTACTGATGCTGAGCACTACTGCACAACATGGCCAGTCTACATACAACTGTACAAACACAAGCCCACACACCTACACACATAGCTCACATATAAAAGCCAAAGGCTGCACATGTTTGCATAACTCACTCATTTATGTGCATGCTCGCACGCTTGCACGTATGCTTGCTTGCATGTTACATGTCCACGTCCACAAACCACACTTGCTATGCATATCAAGCCTATACCACTTGCGATATTCTCAAACACACAAACATGGTTGCTCACATTGCATGTATAAGGTTTGCCTATATATTGGCACAATGTCATGCCACATGTGCCCATATATGTCTACACATGCTTGCATTGATGCAAAGGGTCAACAATAGTCATGCACAAACATTTGTTCCCACATTTACAATCATGCTAAACCAAGCCTATGCCATGCTCCAGATAATAGATATACTAGGAATCCACCGATACCATGGCCTAAATGCACCATTAGGGTACCTCACCTAAATCGTGTGCTTATTTTTGTAGCATTGTCCAGGCTAGGATAGGATTTAGTCTCAGACTAGTGTTTGGTGTTGCTAAGTTCAAATTTGATAGGGTGGGACAAATTTGTCTAAAATATAAATTAGTGAAGAATTTTTAAAACTAATTTGACCCACCATCATTGCTAAGTGATAGACAAACTCTTTCAGTTTCTAGACCTCTCTCTCTCTCTCTCAAAGTGATGCCAAAAACCTTTCTCAACTCTTATCAATGATCTTTGCTCTCACAGTAAATGTTTTAAGCTTGATCTTCCCACTTTTACCCATTTTACCTTTCTCTCAACTCTTCTTTCTCTCACTTTAGATTCTCTCTCTCGCTCAAATTCTCTCTCTCACACTCAAACACCTCTATCGTGGACTATTTTCTCTCTCAATGTTCAATCTTAGACTAGTTTCCAAGTTTGATCGGCTGTTTTTTCCTCTTCTTTGTATTTTTTTTTTTTATTGTTTGAAATTAGGTTGTTTTGATATGTGGGGGTTTTGATATATGTGTTGGTTTTTTTTTTTTCATTTGGCAACTTGAACAAACCAAAAGTCAATACTACTTTTTTTCCCCCCTAATTGCTTCATTTAATTGACTCTACAACAATGTTGATGTTAGGAAATTTGCCTTTTTTTGAGGAAATTTGACTGTACCATATTAAGCTTACTAGTATGTACTACATTTGCCTTGTTCTCCATAAGTCTTATATTTAAGGAAAAATAAGAATGCTTTTCATGTCTATTTATTCATTTTCTTCATAAGATACATTGGATGATGGGTTTGAACTTCACAATTTTCAATCACATTAATATATGAGGTAAGAGTTAAAAAGTGGAAGATATTTTTGGGATGTAATATGAGATATAGTACACAAATATATTTATATTATTTAAGGAGTTTTAAAGCTTAGTTTGGATGGTTTTAAGTTTGTTTGTCCTGCCTGGTAATTTATATGTAGGACTTGAGTCAATGACTTTCAATGTAGGCTCCATAATTTAGATATATGGTGAATTATTGATCCAAATTATTGAGTTTGGTAGGCACACCTTTTGTAATCTATGCTTCTATCATATTGCCTGCCTTCAAATCAATTTCAATTTCTTGATAATTAATATTTGAGTTTCCATGTAAAACTGAAGCAAACTTGGGATTTGTTACAGCTTCTTTTTAACACAAGAAAAGAGGGCAATAATGAATTATCTTATGCTAATTTATTTAAGGTATTTAATAAATTTAAGAATGAAAAAAATATTAAGGAAGTTCATGTGTAAAAGTTTTCCAATGAGACAATTTTTTTTGAAAAAATTATTTGCCAAAATTAATGTTTCATGTTTGTTATGAAGATGAAGAAATAGGGTAATCTTGTTAGTTTTATTAAGGCATTAGCTATTTAAATTTCTAGTTTGCATAATAACTTCATATGTAAAGATTTTCCAATGAGACAACTTTTTTGGAAAAATTATTTGCCAAAATTGATGTTTCATGTTTGTACGAAGATGAAGAAACATGCTATAATCTTGTTGGCTTTATTAAGGTATTAACTATTTAACTTTCTAGGTTACTATAGTTAGTGATGTCCTTTTTGGCATGTTTACATGGCCATACAAGGATGCTTTCTATTCAAACTTGGAAATTTCTAATCCTTTTAAAGTAGTTATTAAGTCTAAATTTTGAAAGCGTGTATATATGGGTGCTGTAAATTATTATTACATGGTGCTAGATCTTCTTGTTGTTGGTCAATTATGTGATTTGCTTGCATAAATTTATGGAAAGTTTCCTTTAACCACTCAAGTCATGTCTTCTTCTATACTTTACTATCTTTTTGTTCAACAATCATCATTTCTACCATACTTTTAATAATACTTTAAAAAATTCTTCACCTTTTGGTTAATGATTTATTGTTTTTTATTTTTTATTTTTTTTTATACTTCTTTTTAGTGTTTTAGATATAGATCAAAGAAAGATTATTGCATTCTTATTAATTGCCAATGATTTAGAATTCTAATTTTTTGTATGTATTCTATGATAGTTTTGGTTATGTACATGTACATATTATGGCATTGTAGAAATGATGTTGGTGTTAGGAATCAAATACTTCTAAGGAGACAGATACGTACATCTTTTCTAAATAATTTGTTGAACAATAATGTGAATTGTATTAGTTAACTTATAATATATAAGAGAACATTTTCTATGTTATGTGAGTTATTATGTCTTGATGGACATTAAAATAAATGGAATAGTTAAATTGAAAGAGTAAGTGTGCATATTTTTGCACATAATTATTTATCATTTAAAAAACTGTACAGTTATATTTAGATTTTTAGATCGAGGGAGACGATTAATAGGTACTTCAATTCGATGTTGAGTAAAGTTTTACGATTACATAGGGCGTTACTAAGGTATCAAGACCTTGTGCCCTATAATTTTATGGATAATAGATGGGAAATTTTTAACGTATGTTTATGGATTAGTTTAAGTTTATAAGATTATGCTTAGATTGTTTTCAATATTCTCTCACTTTATATAGAATTGCTTGGGAGTATTAAGTGGAACTTATATTAAGGAGAATGTACCTGAAATGGATAAATCAGGATATCGAATAAAGAATGGTGAGATTGCAACAAATGTTCTAGATACATGTAACCAGAATATGGAATTCATATTCATATTTCCTATTTGGGAAGGCTTGGCCTCAAAATCGAGAATATTACAAAATGCAATAAATAGACCTAATGGATTAAGAGTTCTACTAATAAGATTAATTCTAAAACTGTAGTTTTTAGGACATGAATCTTGCATAAACTAATATAAATTATTTTTGAATTTTAGGTTGTTATTATTTAGTGGATGTTGGTTATATTAATGGTGAAAGATTTCTTGTACCATATAAAAGAACAAGATATCACCTTTATAATGGATAGATGGTTGTGCACCCCTAAATTATTAAGAATATTTCAACATAAAGCATGCATTTATAAGAAATGTCATGGAAAGATGCTTTAGAGTTCTCTAAAAATATTAGGTAATTATAAGAAGTTCATCTTTCTATTTAATAAAAACAAAAATTAAGATTATTACAGCATGTTGTCTCATAAATAATCTAATTAGAAGAGCAATGTTAATTGATTATGACAAATTTAGAGTTCAATAACAGTGAATATAATGAACATGAAATAGATGATGACATTATTGGATCAATTCATCCTTCAATTAGTGGAATACATGGAGAGATGAGTTAATTAAACAAATATTTGATGAGTGGAGATGTCGTTATAGCCATTAGTTAATTTTTATAATGCACTTTTTTTCTTCCTTTTTATTATAGCTATTATTAAGTATGTGTTATTTTAAACCCTATTATGTTTTAATAATACTTTTATGAAATTAAATTTACAGCTTGTATCATTAACATTATTGTGTTTTTTTTTTTTTTTTTTTTTTTTGCTGAATAACATTATTATGTTTTTATGTTATATTTATTATGTAGAATAATTTTAAAATTTATGTTGTGATTATTGTTTTTATGTTGTGGATGATATAGTGACAATTCAATTGGTATAATTAAATAGCAATGAAAATTGATAGTAGCAATAGTAATCACCAATAAGAAAGTTATCAGGTGTACGTAGAGTAGGGTTGAAGAAAAAGTTTTACTAAATATTTTAGAAGATGTTCCAACTTGTGGACAATGATGTAATATTGGTATATTCAAAACTGGAATAATAGGTATCATTTAGAGGCAATTGTCCAAGATGTGTCCTGAATTGAATTTGAAAGCTAATCCATATATCGAATCAAAGTTAAAAAAATGAAAGAAACAATATGATATACTTACAATAGTAGATTTGGATGGAATGACTCGTTGAAATGTATAGCGATGCTTGAAAATTCTATGTGAAGGTTTTGAATTTGTATGGCATTTAGTTTACTTTATTAAATTAGATTAATAGTTATATATAAAATATATGTTTTTTTAATTATTTTTTATTTTTTACTGTAGAGTTATAGAAATGCTGAAAGTTGGAGAGATAGACCTTTTTTAATATATAAGAGACTTGCACACCTATTTGGAAATGACCAAGCAATTGGTATTAGAGTATAATCTTTAATTGGTATGGTTGATGTTGTCCTTTTGGAGAGTCAACATGAATACATAAAGGTTGATGTTGCACCTTCTCCTATGTCGGTGTATCAAACTATACATAATAAACATGATATATAATCCTAAGTAAGAAGTAAGAGAAATTTAAATTAAAAGATGATGACTTTGCAACAGGGTTTGATGATGTAGCATTTCAACTATACAATCAATTAGCTGAAAAGTTTGATAAATTTGATGCTAATTATCCAAAATAGTTAGTCGATGAGCTTAAAAGATTGGGATTTTTTGTTACTGACAATCTCAAAAGCAATCAAATTTGACTAATCAAATTAAAAGGTCTTTCAAGATCATAGAAAATTGAAGAGAGTCATGTTGTGGATTATCTATTTATGTTTTATGTTGTGGATGATATTAATGTTTATTTTAATTTTTGTGGATTGTATATTTGCTATTGAATTTATATTTATGCTGCTAGACTTTTATATATGCGAAGCAAATATATATTTAATAATATATGTTTTTTATTTATACGGCTTTTTTAAATTGTGCTTTAAAATCTTAATGGCAAAGAAAGGCACAGAATATTGAATGAACTATATTATTTAATTTATGTTTATATACGGGAATATTGAATGACAAAGAAATGAGTTTATGCTATGTATAAAGGTAAATAACCAGAGATATCTAATTTGTGGCTTGAATATCAACAACAAGTACATGGATTTAAATATAATTTATATAAAGTATATCCTATAATTGAAAAAGTTGAAATTATATATATTGTGTATATTGAACAGTGGATGGGGAAACTGGTTTAGTCAAAACCTATGTATGAACCTATATGAATTACCACTACACATATACGTGTTAAAAGGAACAACGAGTGGATTAATGGTTTCATATTAGGTTATCTAGTTAGAATATTATCGATGAGTGTATTTGCTTATTAGTTGTATAAGTAGATTTTTCAAATAAAATCTAATATATATTATGAATTTGCTACTAGGTTATATACATTTATGAAGTGGAGATGGATACATAATCTTAATTAAATATAATGTTTTATTTTTATTTTTATTTTGTTAATATTTATAGCTTACCATATTATAATTTAATTTTAATTGATTTGTTTAAAAAATATATTAACATAATTTTGGAGGGTGAATATTAATAACCAATTTATTTAAAATATAAATACATAATATTAATTTTATATTTTAAAAGTGTATATATATTAAATAATTATAGTAAAATATTAGAGTCTGGTGTGTACCAAACACAAGATAACTAATCCAGAATTAAGTCCAAGACTACACTAAATACCTTACAATACTATGGTTGGCCTGGTTTGACCTGACCTGTTCGGTTCGATCTTGGCTTAATAATTCTGTTCAATTCTACACACCAAACGCACTCAAAGAACTTATTTGGCCCTTTTTTTTTATTTCTAAGAGCACCATATATCAAAATGCACAGAGTCATAATGGCCCTTGACATGGTATCAAAGGCTCGCCACCATATCAAGCTCACACTTAACTATACCCATCATCATATCAAGCTAAGCCACACACCTAATGCATATTTGCTTGAATTGCACTTGATGTCCAATCTCGAATCTCACCTACTATATCCCACTAGTATTGTATGCTACCAACCAAAGCACATATGCACATTTAAGGCCCAAGCATGGCAAATGGTATTTACCATGCTTTGCCTATCTCGATATTTAAGGGCCTAACAAAATTTTCCATCTGAAATGGACGACATTCTCGTCAGGTGAAGCCTCAAATACTTAGTCATTTGATCCTCAAATTACCATAAACTAGGATCTCTCTCCCATGTTGCATCAGCCTTGGATTCCCCTTTTAGAAAATTAGTTTATCTCATCTTTTGTTATATCCCATGGTTCAATGATTAAGGATCTTCTCATTCTCCATGTCAAGTTGCTTCTTTACCACAAGAATGACTCTCTTCGCTTAAACCTAATTTTGATTGTCCACTTCATCATAAAATGGCTTCAAAAAGTTTGCATGGAAAGTAGGATGAAACTTCATCCCATTAGGCAATAATAACTTTTATACCACATTCCTAGCCTTCTTCAACACCTTAAACAGCCCTTCATATTTATGCACCAATGATTGATGCACACTAGTCCTTCTATATCTTCGGTTCTAGCTTTAGCAACACCTTGTCTCCCCTTTAGACTTTAAAAGTCTCCTCTTCCAATCAGCATACTTCTTCATCCACCTAGCAGCCATGGCCAAACTATCTTTTGCCCATTCTAAAAAGTTTTGCTTCTCATAGACAAATTTGTATACTATAGGGCAAGCCATGGCCAAACTATCTTTTGATCAATTAGTTTATCTCATCTTTTAGAAAATTAGTTGCTATCTTAATGCCAACTTTATAGGGTTCATGCGTATAGATGATGATCTATGAATATTGTAGTAACAACACCAAGTGAATTGACCCAATTTGTTTGGCTAGTAATCATGAAATGCCTTCACTAATCCTCCAACAATGTATTCATCATTTCCATTTACCCATCAGTTTGGGGATAATTTGCAGCCAAAATCTTCAACTTAGACCCCAACAATTTCAATAGTATCGTCCTAAATCTTCTTATAAATGAGCATCATGATAGCTAAACATGTCATTCTGTGTACTAAAATATTTCACAAAATATTTATGAAATAACTACGTGACTACATTTGCAGGCATCCATGTGGTATAGCAATGAACAAGACATGCTTGGAGAATCTGTCCATTACCAGCAGAATTGATCATATGTCATCAGTCTCTGGTAATCCAACAATGAAGTATGGTGATTTGGATTGAACATGCTTCTTTGGGATACGAAAAGTCTGTAGCAAACCCACCTCTTACTTTTTCTCTACCTCATCTTATTGGCATACATGATAAGTTTTTATATGCGGTTCAACATCTTGCTCCATCTTTATCCAGTAATAAAATTTAGCCAGCAAAATCATCATCCAATATTGTCAAATCGTGACTCGGAACGTGAATTGTTTTGTTAAAATTATAAAACGTGTATCGTAAGATACATTTAAAAATAATAAATTATAATAGTATCAATCTATCATTCATCAATGTAAATATAATTATGTAATTGTAAATTTAACATCTAATTTTTAAAATGTTAGCTACATCCATAAAATAAAATTTTAATGAATACTATTTTTTGAAAATAAAACAATAGAAAATTTTAATTAATTATAAATAATGTCAATCTTCAAATTCAAAAGGATCGATATCATCATCCCCCAATTCATCTCCACTCTCCATGTGATGGTCTTGTGCTTCCTCATCATTACTATTGTTTTGTCCAATATCAATTATTTGTTTTCCCTTATCTTTACTTGTAAGATCTCTTGGACGTACAAATAAGTAAATATATATATTACTATGTTGTGACTATTTTACAAAAAACAATATACTTAAATTATTTATACATTACAATTATCTCTTTTTCTTTTTTTATTGTTTTCTTCTTCTTCAAATTCAAAATATTCATTGACATACATCCAAGTTATATCATCAGGTAAGATTGAATCTTCTTTTTTGGTAATCCACTCATCATCAGATTCTAAATCTAATAGACAAATAGGATCATAGAACTCACCTTCTAATACTCTTTTTTTATGTCTTGCCTCTAATTGGAGATTGTACTTTATAAAAACAAGTGCACTTAATCTTTTTTGTTCTAAATGATTTCTTCCTTTTGAGTGCACCTATTTAAAATAATAATAATAATATTTAAAGTTTAAACTACATCATATAAACATTTATTAATATTTAAATAAAAATATTATACATGATCAAATATACTTCAATTTCTTTCACATCCAGTGGCACTACAAGTCAAACGAAGAATTCTAATGGCAAGATTTTGAAGCTCCTTACAACTTCCACTAAATGACTCCCACCATAAAGCTGTAAAATTAAAAACAAATAAATTTAATATATAATTTAAATGTAACTAGATTCAATATTTTACCTGGTTGCTTTTTATCTCTCATTTGAATAGCCATATCCATACTAAACATATTTTCTGCATTTCGGAATTGATCCAACTGTTTATCAATTTTAAGCCTTAAGTACGATTATGGACACATTCTTTGTATTGTCTTATAAAGTCCCATTTTTACTTCATAATCCGCATCAAATTTAGAAGAATATTGAAATCTACATTTCAATTTAAATGGTAATTAATTAAAGTAGAAGAATAATTAAATATAATAATTAATAAACCATAAAAAATAAAAATATTTTATTTAATAAATTAATAGATAGACTACTATATAAAAAAATAAATAAAAATAAAGTTGTACTTTACCTTGGATTAAGAAAATAGGCTGCTGCATGAAAGGGTCTATGAAGTTGTAATGCCCATCTTTTATCAATAATATCCCAAATCAGCTTGTAATGCTTTTGAACTTTATTGAAATTAGCTTCAATTTGTTCTTTTGTACGGTCCATTGCTTCATAGATATAACCCATGGCGGGTTTTAAGTCTCCATTAACAAGCTTTAATACTTTTACTAATGGAATTACACATTTCAAACAATAATCAATTGATGTCCAAAACTTTTTATCATCAAGAATGATATCCATAACCATTGTACCATCTGACTTTTTAGAATAATTGCTTCTCTGCCATTCTTCAGAACCAAACATTGCTTTCAGTCAATTTTATTCTCCTCCAAACTTGTCAAAGTCAAATAAGAAGTAGCAAAACGAGTCATAGCAGCTCTAATTAATTCTCTTTCCTTAGTATATTTTCTCATAAGGTTTAAAACCCAAGAGTGCCTATAGATATACATTGTAATCTTTCTTGCCTTAAACACTGTATCACTATGTATGGGTAAACTTCCAATATCAGTTAGAATTAAATCT
This sequence comes from Ziziphus jujuba, assembly GCF_031755915.1. Classification (NCBI taxonomy): domain Eukaryota; kingdom Viridiplantae; phylum Streptophyta; class Magnoliopsida; order Rosales; family Rhamnaceae; genus Ziziphus; species Ziziphus jujuba. The sequence continues at coordinate 15,131,962 of NC_083390.1, forward strand.
AGACAATGTGCTGCACAAGGAGACCAAAATAATTTTTTCCTTTTATCCATAAAAAATTCTCCAGCTTTTATATATGCTGCTGCACTATCTGTCACTAATTGAACTACACTATCTTCACCAATTTCATCTACTACAGAATCAAGAAGCTCAAATAAATTTTGTGCATTTTTAAATATACCTGATGTATCAATACTTTTTAGAAACATAGTCCCTTTAGGACTATTCACTAAAAAAATTAGTAATAGATCTATTTTTTCCATTTGTCTAAGCATCTAACATGAGTGTGCATCCTTTTTTTTTTTTTTTTTTTTTCCATTCAGCTGTGTATTTTTCTAGTAGTTCCTTGTTAATTGTTTCTACTTCTTTTTTCAAATATTTAATCCTTATTTCATGATATGATGGGGGTTTCAAAATTGGACCAAATGAAGATACTGAATTCAACATAGCTGTAAAATAAGGACTTTTCACTAAATTAAAAGAGAGAGCATTTGCATAAAACAATCTACAAATATCTGAACAAACACTATCTCTATCTCATTTTTTCCACAAAGTATTTAAAGTGATTGTTGCTGGTTTTTCACCACCTTTCATAAAAGCATCCATCATCAATTTTTTTTTTATCATGTTCATCTTCCTCATTGTCAAAAAAATCATCTCCATCATTTTTTTTCTTATTTCTATCTATTAATTGCTTGAAAAAATCACGAATATCATTAGGAACTTTCTTGCATCAGGCAACATCTTTTCATGTACCAGCTAAGTGATTTTTTATTCTAAAAATATCTCCCCAATAATAATTTCCACAATGTATACACTTCAATCTCAATCTATTACCTTTTCCTTTCTCTATATTTTCACAATGATCCCAAGTTGGATCATTATTTTTCCCTTTTCTTTTATCTAACATGTTTTCTTAACCAAAGAAAATAGGAAAAACAAAGAAGAAGAAAAAAGGTAAGTTTGTGTACCAGAAATATTGAAAGAGGCCAAATCTGATTGTGCCGCACTTTATTGACTAATACTTAGGTAAACTAGGTTTACATGGATATATATATATTATTAATTACTATATATAAATATATTATACATCAACTTTTACTTTATTATTTATTTAAAATTTTAAAAAGTTGATTTGTACTGCCATATCATAACATCACATTTTAATAAATAATAAAAAAATAAAATTTTTTATTCACGTGCCTCCATCTTATCAAATAGTAATAATAAAATTTCTTTATTATTTTATTTATTCAATCTATTGAGTTGCATGAATCATGATCCTACAATTAATTTATTTTTTATTTCACTGATAAATTCACCAAAAAAAAAAAAAAACACTTTAACCAGTAAAAACTTTTCTTTTATTTTTCCCTTTTCTTCATCTCTGTCATTCATCTTTGTCTTGTTTTGGTTTCCTTTCTGCATCGTTTACTTCTCTATTTTTTGCCATTTATCTCTATTTTCTGTTCTGCCATTTATCTTCTGCCTTTGCATCATCTTCTTATTTTCTTTGTCTTCTTCGATTATCAGTATCTTCTTCTTCAATCCCCCCTTTTCAAATAGATTTGTTTCTAAGGTATTTTACATTTTGAGGAGTGAAATCAACTGAAAAAAGGGAAAAATGTGCAGAAAGTCTGAAACGGTGAATCGACGATTTGTTCAAATTGTGCGATTCACTTTGGAAAACGTACGATTCATCTTCCATTTGATTCACATAAATGGTTTGTATCATTTTAAGTCAAATTCGATACAAATCGGATGATTCGTATCGTGAATTGGATGATTTAAATAACATTGCCACCATCATTGTTGGATGACTAGCCCAGACAGAGTCATAGGATTCACGCAATAATTCCCTGTGAATCTTTCCACTAGTAAAGACATACATTTTATTGCCTCATGCATAAATGAGTTCCTCTACAAGCTAATATATCCACACCAAGCCATCTTTGATCTCTTGTGCAAGCTTGGTGTTGGCAGCATCCTTTAGGCTTTGCTCCTTGATTCGTTCTAGAAAATCAAGCTCCACATGGATAATGGTAGCAGCATATGCATGCACCTCTTTTTTGCTAAAGGCATCCACCATCTAAATTTGCTTGCCTGGGCGATGAAACTAGTCATAATAGAACTCACCAAGGTATTTCTACCACCATGCTTACTTGGGGGTTAGCTTCTTTTGGATCTTAAAGTAAATATTCATAACATTGTCAGTCACCACTATAAACTTCATTTGTAGCATGTAATGCTTCTAAACATCAAAATAATGCACCATTGCAGTAATTTCTTTTTTATGGCCTGAATACCTCTACTCTACTTCCTCCAACTTCTTACTCTTAAAGGCAAATGGATGGTTGTCTTGCACTAACACACCACTGATTAATATGTCTTAAAATCATCCTACACCTTAAAAGGCACTTGAATCGGATAGGTTCAAAATAAGTTCAACAAAGATGGTTTGTTTTATCTTCTCAAAATTTTCTTTTATCACTTTCTTACATCCACTTGGCAACTTTTTTAAAGCAAATTAGTTAAGGGACTCACTTTCTTAGAATAGCCTTAAAAAAACCTGCGATAATAGTTGGCTAAATATAAGAAATATTGAAACTTAGCACAGCAACCTTCATAGAAGGCATCCATCAAATTCATGATTTGTTGCACTTTCCTACTATTCATTTTAATATGCCCTTGGCCTATCCCATGGCTAAGAAACAACACGCTTGATCGCAAAATTCACATTCCTCCTTCTTAACACTCAATAGGTGTTCCCTCAACTTAGAAAACACCATCTCTAAGTGCTCCATATTTGCATCCTCGATCTCACTCTACACCATAATATCATTTAGCTATACAACCACAAACTCATCCAAAAACTCACACATTATTAATGAGGTTACAAAAGGTAACAAGAGTATTTGGTAGATCGAAGAGCATTATAGGGTATTCAAACGAGCCATACTTTGTAACATATGCTATTTTTTGCTCATCATCTTATGTAATTTGCCCTTGCCAATAGCTAAACCGAAAATTCAATTTCGTAAAGATAGTGACTTTGGACAAATAATTGAACAAGTCCACAATGTTGGGCATTTGTTACTCATCTTAATGGTGTTCTTGTTCAAAGCTCTATAATCCACACAATTCACATTGTACTATCATGCTTTTTTTGAAGCAACTCTACAGCATTATAAAGGGCCTTGGACGGTTAAATACGCTCAGCATCAATCAACTTATCCAACTATTTCTGCAAGTTATAAACTCTAAAAGTTTCATCTTATATGGTGCACGAGTAGAGTGTTTAGCACTAGGTTCCAACTAGATCTTTTAGTCAATTGCTCATCTAGGAGGAAGTGTCTTAGGTAACTAAGGAGGTATCACATTTGCAAATTTCTCCAACACGTTAGCAATAACCTCAGACACTTCCACATGTTGGTCTATTTTAATCTTTATCAATGCAGCTACAAAGATCTCCACACCTTTATCCAAGCCACCCTTTGATTTGGAAGACATATATCATCTTATATAGTTTTTTGGAATGCTCTTTCTCAGCCAGAGTGCATTCCACATATGAGGAAAATAAACCATCAGAAATGAACAATCCTACTCCAATAAAGCATCAAATACACTCGAGCATTGATGAAGAAATCAATGCCTAATATCACATCAAAATCATCAAAAGGCATCACCATAAAACTATAATCACTTTCCCATTCTCTAACTTATAGAGTCGCCACAACTATGTATAGGTCGTGTAGCAGAGTCAAGGGCATTGATATGACTTAAATGTGAATTGATACTTAAACCTAAGTCTTTTGGCTTTTTTGGCGCAATAAAATTACGTATGGCCCTTGTATCTAGTAGTGCTATCAAATCCCTGCTATTGATCCACGCTACAACATAAAAGAGTTCTTGTTGTAATTTGTCCTTCTCGACTGTCAGAACATTCAGCAACTGAAGAGGTACAACCCTATAAGGAGCAAAATCACCATCATTCATGCCCCATCATCAGCAATTACCACATTGATTTTCTCCTTCTAAAGACAGCTACAAGTTTTATGGGGTCCATTACAAATGACGCATCTACTAATGTTTTTCGATTTCCCACTGGAGTAATCTGATTTAGACTTGGAAGACTCGCTTTTCCTTTGCTTCTTGCCACTCTTGGACTCTTCCTATCACCACTCTTTTTTTTGTCATCGGAATATGATAATGGAGCAGAGTACTTGAAGTCCAACAAGCCATCTGCAGTGGTAATAGCAGTGTGTAATTTTGCACCCCCTTGCCTTCTTAATTTAGCTTGTGTCCACCATTGTAAACCAGATTTAAAATTAAAAAGCTTATCCTCTTTAAACTCCTTCACATACTCACGAATGCTACCAATATATTTTAGTTTTGTTCAATGCATTCCTGGCAACCCAAGCTTATTGCCAAGAGAAAACTTATCTTTTAGTTCCTTCTTCAACCAATACCCTATCTCAATCTTTAGTCTATTAGCATCTTCATGATCTTGCAATCGGTTTACCTATCAAGGCTTCACATTACTAGTTAAATACATATTTGTAATGGTTATGTTATCATGATTTGAGTAATGAGTAGCATTGAAATACTGCACCATGTTCCTTAAGAAATTCTCTAATTCTTTCAAATTCTTAGCTCTATTAAAAGGCTTCGAATTGGGAGAAAACTGCCTATAGAAGACTAGAAGACAGCCAACTCAAACTCCAACAATTGCATCTGAGCCTTTAGCACATCATTGAAAGACATTAAATCCTCCATGATAGTCACATGCCTATCATTTAACTCTGTGATGGATGAGGAAATATTATGTGCCACAATGTTTTGATGTTCACCATGGCATTATCCAACAGATTAGAAAGGCTTATAGTTGGATCTTTTTAAGAAAAAAGCACCTAGCGACTCCTTGTTATGGGAAATTCTCTCATGCGTGGCCTCCATCGTTGAGCCACCAACCATAACCAAACTCTGATACTAAATGTCACAAAGATAAAAGTCAATATCAATTTTGGTCTCTGTATGGCATAAGATATCATACTTTAGTCAACCAAGCTCGCCTTACATAGTCTCACACCTACATAAGTAACGTGCATAGCAATCACACACACAATGTAATTGAAGGTAATTACAAAGCAAAAACAAGGCACACCAAATTTATAGGGTCTATCCCAACCTTTTCTTTACTTGGAGAAATAATGATAAACACAGGCCATGAACATGTAAGGATCACCACAACACTCTTTATGGTGTCTCCTATATTGTTTCAATATTTACAACCTACAAAACTTCTAGTTAAGAAGGTTAACTGCATGGATAATACTGAAAAAATTAGCTGAAGCCATCTATCAATGTAGTTGACCTTGTATAACCGCTAAGAATATGTATAAATACAAATGCTATATATTAAGACAATTCTTCCAACATAATTGGATGATGCCATTAAGGCATTAAACACAAGGAACCATCGATAATCACTCTTCAAAGTAAGCTCAAACTAATATTAGATGTCAAGAATGCAAGACACACAAGATTGCCTAGTAGTCATGTGGCCTTGCTTGCACATGCCATCAACATGCAACCTACAATAGCTAGGAACCACAATCAACCTAGTCCACCAAAATGCTAATGCACAATATTGCTCGCTAAACTTCACCCTTTTGCACATTCACTTGCTACTAACGTCCACATTTGTTATTGAACGCTATTGCACATTGCTACTTATGCTAAGTGTTGATGCACACCACAGCTAACCTACACACAATTGCGCATACACGTACTCATGCATCTGCACACATGGCTCACATACAAATGCACAAGGTTGCACTTGTTTGCACAGCCCACTCTCCTATGTACATGGTCGCATGCCTACAGGCATGCTGATGCTTAAATCCAGAAGCCACACTTGCTATGCACACTAAGCCCACACCGTTTGCCTACATTGGCACACACATAGACATGGTTGCCCATGTTGCATGCATAAAGCCTATTTATACATTGGCACCAGGCTATGACACACTTGCCTATATATGCTTGCATTGACAGAAAGGGTCAATAATAACCACTCACAAAACATATGTTCTCACACATGTAGTCATGTAAGATAAAGTTTGTGCCATGCATAGGCATCTAAGAGTTTGTCCATGTCAAACCCAACATGACCACTGCGATACCCCCTTTCAAAAAGCTTATTTAGTCCTTTAATTTCCAATAACACCATATATATGAATGCATGAGGAGTTATAATAGCCCTCGGTATCCAAAGGCTTGCCACCATGTTAAACTCACACCCAATAATGTCTATCATCATGTCAAGTTAACCCACACACCCAATGCATGTTTATTTGACGTTACACCCGATATCCAACCTTTAGTGTCCATCAACGTTGTGGGCCGCCTAAGGCATACATGCACACCAAGGCTTAATTAGGATATATGGTAGCCACCATACGTAGCCCATCTTGAAGCTCAAGGCCTAATAGATGGTTAATTTTAAATGATAGTATTTCTTATTTTTTCATTTGTAAGGATGCTAGTTGTGTAACTCATGTTCTTACATAAAATGCGTTGTCTTTAAATGAGTCTCAATTTTGATGAGGAAGTTCATGAAGTATTACTTCCTACTTTACAAAAGGATATTTCTTATTTATTCGTTCTTAATAAAATTTTATTGATTTTCAAATAAATAAATAAATAAATAGTTCTATACTTTTTCTGATATGGCATTTTATTTTTTTTTAACCCAAAAATGTTATTTTTTTTATTGTCCAAGGCCATCTAAATCTCTTCATTTTTTTTCTACTTCGTGCTTTAGTATTTTTCTCTTAGCAACAACAAATTGAATAAGAATTTGTTCACAAAAAAAAAAAAAGAAAGAATAGGAATATTAGTTATAAATATTCACAAGTTCATAGCATCAGTTGAAAAATATACCAATGAACAAATCGATTGATACAAAAATCCCATAAAATAGCTGTAAATAAAAATAAAATTAAAAATACAAAAATCCACAAGCCTTTCATAACATTTAAAATTTCAAAGGGCATAAACCACAGTTGAAAAATAATAATAATGTAAAAAATAATATTCTAAACTAGATCAAATCTTGATCACTGAGTCTACGGTTATCCTTTAACTCTCTCTTTCTTTATCTCTGATGTGATTCTGTTCGAGCTCGCTCCACCGATAACCCGCTGGGGTGCTGACTCGACACGGATGAAGACTAGGCCAATCACAAGAGCTCAAATTAAGAAATTTAAGGGCAACCTGGGAGTATTTATACAGAGGGTAATCAATCTTAACAGAGCTTGTCCATACTTGAAGATACAAAGCCTATTCGAAGCATCCAAGTGGTGGAAGCCGATACGGACCCGGGTGACGGTTTTGGTACATTTTTGGAGTCCGGGAAGCATGAAATGGTTCCAATGCTTTATGGGTTCAATACATATGCCTAAGAGGTCATGGAATCAAGTTAAAGCAGCCTCAAATGCAATCAAAAAGGGCTTGTACGGACAGCATCAACAATTTGGCCGAATTTGCTGCATTGCTTGCTGGCTTTACTGTATTTTACTGTATTAGCCTTTTCTTATTTTTCCAAGCATGGGCAACGTGTGGGACTTCATATTCAGCTTATTTGGCATCCTAAAAAGAATCTAGAAGCTGATTTGAAGCTCAAAGAGGTCAAAGATTGATCAAAGTCAACTTGATCAAAAGGCTAGCATTTTTAGTTTCCTAATTTGTTTTAAGAAACTACCATTACTTTTTGTCTTTTATTTATTTATTTTCTGGACAAATAACTTTAGGAAGGTTTTTATTTTATTCTTTCCATTGTAAATTAACTAATTCCTAATTTAATATAAAGGAGTTAATTAATCAAACTTAGATTAGGAAAGGAAGTATAGTTTTGGCCAACTAGGTTTCTTTATGTGTGGTGGCTGGTTTTCTTTATGTTCTAGGGTTTTATTTCGTGGCTTTGTAGCCTATTTAAAGGCTTAGTTATCAATAAGAAAAAAACTTTGATTTGACTAAAAGAAAATACTTGTGAGATTAATTATCTCTTTGTTCTTTGAGAACACCTAAAACACCATTAGAGAATTGGTTGTTTTAGCTTGACTTATCAATAGGTTTTCCATCCCCTATTGTGGCGTCTACATTATACCAAGGTGTCTAACCACAGGTTGGTTAGGGGTTGAGGTCCATTCCATTAGAACTTGAACTTAATTAAAGATCCGGGCTAATATAATACGGGTTTAGGAGATGATACGAACCTAGGATGACCTGCTCCTAAACCCGTATTATATTAGCCCGGATCTTTAATTAAGTTCAAGTTCTAATGGAATGGACCTCAACCCCTAACCAACCTGTGGTTAGACACCTTGGTATAATGTAAACGCCACAATAGGGGATGGAAAACCTATTGATAAGTCAAGCTAAAACAACCAATTCTCTAATGGTGTTTTAGGTGTTCTCAAAGAACAAAGAGATAATTAATCTCACAAGTATTTTCTTTTAGTCAAATCAAAGTTTTTTTCTTATTGATAACTAAGCCTTTAAATAGGCTACAAAGCCACGAAATAAAACCCTAGAACATAAAGAAAACCAGCCACCACACATAAAGAAACCTAGTTGGCCGAAACTATACTTCCTTTCCTAATCTAAGTTTGATTAATTAACTCCTTTATATTAAATTAGGAATTAGTTAATTTACAATGGAAAGAATAAAATAAAAACCTTCCTAAAGTTATTTGTCCAGAAAATAAATAAATAAAAGACAAAAAGTAATGGTAGTTTCCTAAAACAAATTAGGAAACTAAAAATGCTAGCCTTTTGATCAAGTTGACTTTGATCAATCTTTGACCTCTTTGAGCTTCAAATCAGCTTCTAGATTCTTTTTAGGATGCCAAATAAGCTGAATATGAAGTCCCACACGTTGCCCATGCTTGGAAAAATAAGAAAAGGCTAATACAGTAAAATACAGTAAAGCCAGCAAGCAATGCAGCAAATTCGGCCAAATTGTTGATGCTGTCCGTACAAGCCCTTTTTGATTGCATTTGAGGCTGCTTTAACTTGATTCCATGACCTCTTAGGCATATGTATTGAACCCATAAAGCATTGGAACCATTTCATGCTTCCCGGACTCCAAAAATGTACCAAAACCGTCACCCGGGTCCGTATCGGCTTCCACCACTTGGATGCTTCGAATAGGTTTTGTATCTTCAAGTATGGACAAGCTCTGTTAAGATTGATTACCCTCTGTATAAATACTCCCAGGTTGCCCTTAAATTTCTTAATTTGAGCTCTTGTGATTGGCCTAGTCTTCATCCGTGTCGAGTCAGCACCCCAGCGGGTTATCGGTGGAGCGAGCTCGGGCGGAATCACATTAATCTCTCTCTGTTTTCCATTGGTATGGATTCACTTGTAATTTCTCTATCTTAAAGTCAATGGAAAAGAAGGAATGAAAAGGGGAAGATCAGATCTGCAACTGTTAGGAGTGAAAATTTGCAATAGAAGGAGATAATCTAAAGGTCAGATCAAATATTCAACAGAAGGGAAAAATCTAAAGATTAGGATTTAATGGCGAAATAGTGTTTGAGGTTTGAGTAGTCCACTTATCAAATCGACCATTTGGTAGGAGGTAAACATTAATATGGAGGCAAAAACATTTCAAATGGTGAAAGCAAAAGGCTATTTGGTAGGAAGTAAAAATTATTCATTAGAGTTGCAAAAATTATAAGTATATTAATTACCGATAGATATGAAGAAAAGGATCATTGTTTTTGAAAATATATTTATACAATATTCATTCAAGAAAATTGTTACGAATTATTTTAATTAGTCTCTTTTGTTTATTTATCTTTTTTTTGCTTTTGCTTTTGTTAATTTTATTTTTATAAAATTCATATTTAAAATTTATATTTTGTTGACTTTACTGTTTGGGTTTTTATTGATTTAATTATATAAAATTAATATTTAAAAGAGTGAAAAGTGAATATTTTGCTAAATTCTATATATAAATTAAACTCAAAATTATTGCAGTTGGAATTAAGTCTTAACATTTGGGAAATTAACAAATAGTTAAATAACGTTAATTAAAATTTTTCAAATCAATTATTTTTTATATTAAAAAATTGAAAGTTGAAAAAAAAAATAATAATAATTTAATCTTCTTAAAGGTATAAAGGTTATTTACATTGCCGCCAGAGAAAATAAGTAACAAGCTCCAAATGGCAGATGAACGAGGACTAAAGTTGAATTGTTTCAAAACATGGAGACTAAAATTGATTTACACTAAAATTCAAATACAGCAATTAAAATTAACCTTTAAGAAAACACTATTAAATCTTCTTTTTGGATTATAAATATCATTTATTATTATTATTATTATTATTATTATTAAGAGATTGGAATGCAAATCGTCAACTGCTGAAAGATTAATAATATTGTAGATAATAATTTATTTATCAATTTTGTAAAATAATATTATTTTTAATAGTGCTATGAATATTAAAATATTCATTAAATTTATTTACAAAATGACATATGTTAAAATATTATTAGTTGGTATGTTTTTATAATCTAAGTATATACAAAAAATGAATTGTTAAATAGATAAATGAATTAAAAAAAAACTAATTAAATGCCATATTATCTGGCATATCATTTAGTAAATAGATTTAATAAACATTTTAATAAGTGTCATATTATTGTATTGTTTTACATATTTGTTGTGTATTTGTTTATATATTTAGAATATACTGGTTTATTAATCATGAATATATTGTCAAATCAATTAGTATTTTAAATTAGTACCTTTTTTATTATCAAAAAATAACTGGTACCTTTTTTTTTTTGGTAAATCTTTTTTACAGTACTTAAAAGTATTTTCAATTATAAGTACAAAATAAATCTAGCAAGATATATATTAAATACCAATGTATTAATATTTAATTGGCTTAGAGTATTTTTAAGAGGTTTTTCAAAGTCTAAATTTCTCTATTTGAATGTGTGATACTTATTTTTAATAACTTCAACACCAATAGATTTTCCAAGTTGAAAGGTTGAAATAAGAAGTACGATTTGACTTTTTAAATGTAAAAAGTCAAATCCATTATCCACATAAAGTTTTTAATATATTATTTATTGTTTTACAATTTTAAATACACAATTATAATTATATTTAATTTCAAAAAAAATTAAGAGGAAATTCATTATTTTTTTAGAATTGAAAAATAAAGAGTAATATTGGTGTTGGATAAAAATCCCACTTTTCATTTTAGAAGATTTACAAAGTTGCTCTTTATTTAGAATATTATGTTCTTAAAGCATCAAGGGACTCTCTAGTTGTATAATACTCTTTATTTTAAAGAATTAATCTTTAAAAAATGCTTCTAATTTTTTTCTTTTTATATTTTGATTGTTTAATATAAAAATTAATTTAATTTAACTTTTTAAATGCCATCCTCATATTTTTTAATGGATCATTTTTTAATTGGTGTTACACAAGTTTCAACAAATTTTTTTTATAGAAAAATATATCTATTACTTTATTTCATGGAATGCAATGCTTTAAGCATCAAAATAGAGAGTATTACAGAAAATCTTTTTGGAAGTCTCCATAAAATTTCATTCGGTCTTTAATTACATTTATCTTTTCAGAATTTCACTTATTCATCAACTAATATTAATATGTTTGATCAGCTATTATGTTTAACAGGTATGATTTTTTGAATTGGTTTTTTCTTTTTCTCTTTTTTTTTTTCCTCCCTTGTCCCTTTAAATTTACATAAAACAGAAAAAAGCTCTCAAGACTTTATTTTTGCTGAATAAAATAAAACTCTTGGATTTTTTTTACACTTATTCTAAAACTCTAAACACAAAATAAAAGCATATCAAAAATTTAAATTTCCAATAACAATAAACATAATCTAATGTTTTCACTTATTTTCCTTAAATTATTAAATAAAAATGTAAATATTATGAAATACATCAAGTTCAATATTATCAAATATATATATATATACATAATAATAATAATAATAATTAAAGAGAGTAAACAAAATGCCCAAATAACGACCTAAAAACCTAACTATTAATATTGCCATTGTACAAAAAATTATGTATTTCTTTGTACTAGGGTATAATAAAACACCGCATTAGAATTTGGAAACACCTCGACCAACCAAAAATAGAGGGAAAACAAAATTTCACGAGGCAGCATAACAAAGCTCAAAACCACCTTGATTTTCCTTTTTATTGAGATCACATCTAATAATACAATCATATGCACTTTTAGACACAAATAAATTATCGCTTGAGAAATAAAACTAAGAACTAACAGAGTACATATCAAATTCTACATGAAAACATACGGAACCTACAATGTTATATAACTACAAGAAAGAAATGAAACAATCACAATTCATGGAGGATCTGCTTTACCAGCACAGATGATATGGTATTTCTGCTGCTGCTAGGGTCGATGATATACATATTTTGTTCTGGGGTCCACAATCAGACCCTTCCCTCCATTCACCTCCAAATCGTGCCTGTATTCATCATGGATCAATTACCACATTAGAACCAAGAATCTGGTTACATACAAACACAGAATTATCACAGAACGTATATCAAATTTCTCCAGCTCAACACTTTTTCACAAGTGATTTGCTTAAACATCAATTAGCCAAGAACAGGAACAAATTCAAGAAGGAAAAGGATAAACAAACTCAACTGAAACACGAAGTCGGGAATGGTCAACTGCTCACGAGGAACATATCTGAAAAGCTGCAGTAGTCGATCTACATATACAACCTTTTTCCATGCCTAAAATTTAAAAGTCCAAAATAGTCAAAACAGTAGATCTTTTAAAAAAAAGTTGCAAAGTAGTCAAACAGTAGATAGTTTATGAGCGACAAATACACTATAAAAAAGTTTCATCATACCACATTGTCCACGAACAATTGCAGAGCAAATATAGCAGCCTTCAGTCCAAAAGTTGGGTGAAGGACGTAAATTGCCTACATAAAAGGACATAAATATTAGAAGCAAGATCATGGGTATGTTATTGATGATCAACAAGATGGAAACATCTTCAGTGCATACATGAAGATTTCGTTGATGTTTCCGACCAAGTATTTGCTGTAATCTTCTCATCCATCCAAGGTCAGGCTGACTGCTCCAGAAACAGGTATTGTGGAATAAAGTGAGTAAAACAGGATTACTTTCAAAAGCATTTTACACACAATAGGACCTACCCAGATATAGTCATTCACTGGTTTTTAATAGGGAATATGAACTAGAAATTGAAACGCCAATTATTTTCATTTTATCAATTATTTCTATAATTCTAATGAACAAGTTTCAAATTCTTATCTCATACTCCAAATAGTATTTGTTTGCTTTGCATGTGTCCTTGGCTCTAGAGAGATCACATTAATCCACGAATTTGGCTATATACCTCAATGGGGAGAAAAGTGTTCGACATCCTGCTTGTCAAGGGACTCGAAAAGAATAATGCGTTGTGGCAAGCTTGACTGGTAGTTTTATTTATTTTTTTTTTTAATAAAAAAAAAAACAAACTACTGAGCTCTGTGCCAAAAATCATCTAGTCACATTTTAGCAGCTAGGAATATTTTAAAAAAGATATCCCCTAATTCCTGAGAATTCCTAGTCAACATGAACAACCCATGGCAAACAAGTTGGCAATATGCAGTGATGCTAAGGCTTAAAGTTATCCATTTCTGAAAGGCAATCACATATACTTACAGCTGCAAAGATGCTGCAGAATGGAAGTATACAATAGTATAAGGCTTCTGTATCAAAGGCTCAAATTCCTGAAATCAATAATCAGGACAGTGATTACATATTCAATAGCAATAAATAGATAAAAGTACAAAAATTAGTAATCAAGATGAAATGAGCATATGAAAGAGGAGAAGATTTTCCAGCATCTAACAGAAAGGATTGTTAACCAACGATTGTATCAGCAAGTTCATCTCTGCAAACACTAATCTCCAGACCAAACAGCAACATTTAAAAATTTGATTACCTTAACAACATACAGCACAAATCGCTCCAGATCAAGACATCTTAGCAGAAAATGTGCCCCCACAACAACCATAACAGGGCGGCCCTCACTATCAACTCCACCACGGTACCTGAAATTGGGAGAAAAATAGATATATATCTGATTTAATGTTGATTGCAACAGAAGGTAATTAGTCCAAACACATGCACTATTTTATATTGCAAAAAGGACAAACACATTCCACAGTCATTTGTTTTTGACAATGGGAAGGATCTTAAGGAAACAAGTCTGCAGATATTTCTGCCAAATAATGCCTTATTACAAATCATAAATCTTGTAGTGGAGGTTGATCACATAACTATTTATGAGTTCCACTATGTTCACGAATATTAGCATCATATCATTTTTAAGTGACAAACTTACCTTCTTTCTTACTAAGTTGGAATTATGGGTTTTACAAACTATATATTTCAAATCCCAAGGGGAATTTACAGCAAGGAGAGTGCACTATATTTATCGGTTGTACTTGTACAGGTCTCTGAAAATTACAGCCTCAAGACCCATATTGCCACTAATATAACTATTTGTAACTCTAACTTGGACAATTCATATTATGGAATGGCAGAAAACTGACTGTTTGCAAAACAACAGAAACCTAAAGTTGGCATGTCAGAAGAAAAGATGGATGAGAACTTACACAATTTTCATCTCAGCAATTTCAGAAAGATTAAGAGAGTTTGCCTTAGCAAGGTATCTTGAATGAAGTGAGTACTCTTCAGCAGCAGATAATGGAGGTCCACCAAGATCACCAAACCCAAGCAATTTTGCACAATTCCATCCACCTTGTGCTTGAGCTGTTTTCTCCCATTGCTCCTTGCGTCTCTGGTCTGGATCTTTTATTAAGGACATGAAGGCAGGATCTAGGTATGAATCCAAGTACGATGAATTCCTAAAAAATGCAATTATTTGTATGGTCGGTTGTTAAATTACAAAAATAAACATAGACAATTTAGCCCCATCAACAAGATCAAAGCACATGAGTGCACAGCAACCGTGGATGTAACAAAATGAGGAGTTGCTAAGATTGTTTTATTATAAAAGCAACAGCTTTGAACTAAAGAACTGCTAAATTCTAATAGAGAGGTGATCTAAGCAAAATTGATTAATAATAAGTTATAAATATGGATTGAACTACAAAGCTGGAAAAGGTTTATCCCATATATGGTTGTGGTATATGACAATATGATGCTAAAACCACAACAAACACAATATACCAAGGAGTACAACATGATTTGTGATTACAATCAATAATGTTAGAATTTCTTTTGAAAGTTCAAAATCACATTGAATTGGCTACAGAAATGTAGTATACAAAACCATAGTTACAATGCAAACATTAAGGAATATTTCTAATTGTAGAAGTGTTCAAAACATTCTGAAAAATGCTTCTGCAAAAATCTAAATTGCTGATAGACAGTAGCATAATCCCTATTAAAATATCAGAAACACATCGATAAAAGAATGTTGCAAACCAAAACAATTAGAGTCATTATGATATACATAAACATATCTTTGTATTGAACATACAATTCCAATCTTGTTACTAGTGACTAAAAGTCTTAGAAAAGAAATTACTATTATGAGTATTAAAAAATGTAAATGTTTTATTATAAAAGCAACAACTTTGAAATATAAACTTCTAAATTCTAACTGAAAGGTAATCTAAGCAAAATTGATCAATAATAAGCTCTAAATATGGATTGAAATACAAAGCTGGAAAAGTTTTATCCCATATATGGTTATGGTATATGACAATATGAAGCTAAAACCACAATAAACACAATATACCGAGGACAACATGATTTGTCATTACAATCAACAATGTCAGAATTTCTTTTGAAAGTTCAAAATGAGGTTGAATTGGCTACAGAAATGTAGTATGCAAAACCATAGTTACAATGCAAACATTAAGGAATATTTCTAATTGTTGAAGTGTTCAAAACATTCTAAAAAATGCTTCTGCAAAAATCTGAATACTTAATAGCCAGTAGCATAATCTCTATTAAAATATCAGAAACACATCAATAAAAGAATGTTGCAAACCACATCAATTAGTGTCATTATGATATACATAAATATATCTTCGTATTGAACATACAATTCCAATCTTGTTACTAGTGACAAAAAGTCTTAGAAAAGAAATTACTATTATGAGTATTAAAAAATGTAAATGTCTTAAAATCACACTGACCTTCGTGCCAAGCCAACATCACTGACAGGGAGATCACTTGGAGCTTGAGGAGGCCTAGGAATGGTCTTTTTTGGCAAAGGCTTTATTCTGATTTTACGTTCATCTATAATCGTCTCACCATTTTCATCTCCTACATCTGCAGGTAATTTTGATATGGCAACCTCCTCCTCATGTTTATCTCGAGGAAAATAAAGTGGAAGCAATCTACGTAGAAAAATGTGAAAAGAAACAGTTAAGCTTCTACTTTTTTGACAGAAACTGTAATAACTAATAATCTCATTAAGCACATATGTTTCAATTCGTAGCTGCATGTTCAAATAAAAAAATTGCCAAATTCAGAAACCTTTTATATATCTCCGTATCAGTTGATGTAGTAGTACAAAAGACTACAGCTGTGATTTTATCTTTCTGCTTCTCAAGAAACCGTCGTACAGTCCCTGAGCAAAAAGAAGACATTAGATGGACAAGAGAACTAAGAAGCAATTAAAATTACAAAATCTTCATCAAAATTATTATTCCCAAACAAGTACAATCTTCCCTCTGTACTTATCTGTACTTACATCATTAAGTGCTTTAACACTCATACAAAAAGGTAGCTATATATGTTTGTCATTTGATAATAATCATTTTTTTGGGCCCCAAAATATGACTCCATTGCATTTGGTACAGCAGTTAAAGTTAGAAAGTCATCATAGAGGAGTTAATATTTCCTGAATGAAATTGTACGGAACTATTTTCCATAAGAATATGTGGTGGCATTTCAATATTATGAATTCCCAATCATGCCAAAACTACTCTAGCAACTCATGGAACAACTGTTAAAATGTAGAAAGTAACTCACTTATAGCAACATGGGCAGCTGGTTCACGAGGATAGTTTTTATTCTCTGTATATATGCAACCCATTGCGATGCTGCATTCATACATGTCAGGGAAAGTAAGTTCCAAACTTCTACAAGCTTATAGAAGGAAAGCAAGTGTTGAGACTACAGGAAAGAAACTAATGTAGCATTAGCTGCAAAGACACCTTCGAAGCCGATTTTCTATGAGAAGTTCAAGGCAAGATCGATAGCAATGACTAAGAGCATTCTCTGCAGCAGTATGGTACTTTACTGCATATTTGGGACCTACAGTATGGATAACCCTCCTGGAAAAGATACATGGGAAAATGGAAATTACATAGTAAAGAATATAGAATGCAGCTGAAAATACTCAAAAACAAATTACTACAACACAACATAAAAAACTACTAATAAAAGATCAAAGACCAAGGATGCCCAAATATATCTGTGAGATTTATACTTGGTGCTATAACTAGACTGATGGAAAGCACGTTATGAAGCATAAGTACAAACTGATAGATGCAAACCCCAAATATTTTCACTAGGACATGCTCCTATGTAGAATGAAAGAAGTTAGCATTTACTACAATAAATATACTAATAATAGACAATTGCAAGGAATAATGGTATTGTCACTGTGGGTGCAATGCAAAAATGAGGATCAGAGATCAGACATTATACTGCTCAGATTTCTGGTTCTTTTCAACATGAAAGTAAAAAGTGCACCAGTAAACCCACCTCGCAGGAAGGTCGTATGCATTAGTAACTTTTGCCATTCCTGTTCGACATCCGCCCTGTCAAAAAAGATATATGAAAATTGTCATCTCCTAATGTATACATGATTTATGTCAATGAATATACCATGTTAGACTTATTAACATCATCAAAGCATTGCCATAACATTAGGTTCCAATCAAGTATTGACAAAGAAGAAAAAACATCAAGTATAGATAGTGCTACCAGTGTTGCACATTCTTCTGCAAGACCAGGTCCAGCTGCAGCATGCAAACCAGGACTGCTGTGTGCTTCATCCAAGCTCTATTAACAATCCAATTAAAATCACATCAGAAATACAAAAATTATTAGCCTAAGACATGTAATATTGAGTAGTGAGGCAATCATGCATTCTTAAAGGTGTTCTTGTACTGAAGGGTGAAGTACCTACTTTCCTTAAGATGCATTCAGTTAGAAAATCAAGTAAGTTATTCACGAAATTTATTAATCATTTATCAGGTGAAAACGTGGAGTGCCACAGTAAGACCTCCATGCCAGCACAAAAAAATGAACAAAGATGCACCATAGTTCAGGGGAATTGTCTGTCGGTACTCCTTTATGATTTATCAATAAGTCAACCAGCTGTCTAATCAGTCCTTGTATAAGGAGCTTCACAAGAATCCTCAGACCTAGTTATTCAGAACCAAGACTAAAGATCTAAGTTAAGGCTAAATATCTGAGTTTCTCAACTCAATTACCAAAAGAACCATTATAATCAGCAAATTTGGTTCAACAAGCACTAAAAAGGAAGAATTTCTCAACATCAGGTGCAGGCAAAATTCCAGTACGTGTTCAAGTTCAACATGGAATTACTTCAGTTATGAAAATCATTCACACACATTAAAGCTTGCAAAACTTTACTGATAATGGCTAGCACACTATATTCACATTTCTAAAAAGTTCATAACTAAAAGAAAAAAAGTTTTCACAATTGTTGTTTAGCATGTCTGAATATGCCCGATTAAGTCCTGACAAGTCCAGTTTTTAACAATCTTTTAACCATTTCCTTGTGTCAGAATGAATACCAAGAGTAAAAAAATCAAAATCAAAATGTCAAAGTCATGCAATTGTAACAATTGATACCTTTCCACTTCCTATGAACAGAACGAACCAATCGTTTAAAAGAGAAGTTTTCTGCATATTTATACACACATCTATCATTATAAAATGCTCACCTCATTTGTAGAATTTACAACAGCATCCACTTCAAGATTCCATGGGTTGCCCCTCCAAAGATATATCTTTAAGTTAATTTCGTGATCAACTGGAAACCTCGAAACATTACCATTGCTACTGCTGTCTTCCCCAGGTGGAGAAGTCAAAGGATCCGGGAAGTAGGAATTAGAATATGATGGATCTTCATTCTCATATTCCAAAGAAGCCCTGTACTCAGCATCGCTCCACCTTGGAACCTGATCCAAACTGACAACATAATCCCCATTATCAGTTGGTGGTCCACCTGGGGTCGAGGTGGGAGCTGTAGCCACAGTCCTATACATTTTCGTGGTATTCAATCACAAGCTCGCTCCTCTAATAAAAAACACTGCCATAAACCAATTCCTTCCAAACTAAAGCTTCAATGCCCTTACAATTCCGAAACTTTCATACCCAGACCAATCACAGAAACCCCTGAAAACAACCAAAGAGACCCAATTTGGTAAATCAAAATGTCAGAATAATTTTGTCAGCGCAAACAAGATCCTACACACACCCCAGTTTACATCATTTGAATTAAAAAAATAAGATTTTTTTTACATAGTTTAACATCAATTACTCTATCAAGCACCATAAAATTGCAAATTCAAATTCATATTTCCAAAATAAAAAACGCAGGGTGTAAAACCCAGAAAAATTAATAATTCCGATCCACTTCCCTTTGGCAGCAGAAGAAAAAAATAAATAAATAAATAAAAATTTGAATTTCACATAAGGACTTAAGAAAATTTAAAAAATATCTGACAATTAAAACAGCCTAATGGAGTCAATTTCGCTAATAATGTTGAATTGCTGCTTCATTTTCAAAATTCCCATAGATAATTTCGTTCAGCTTCTCGGCAATCAAACAGATTGCCTGGAAGTTTACCAGAAATCGAAAACCAAAACTTGAAGCCAACAATTGAAAACTCAAAGAAACCCTAGAATTTGATGGGGAAGAGAAGGAAATTACCTGTGATTTAAGTCCGGTTATCATCGTTATTTTTTTATTTTTTATTTTTCGAATTTCGTCGCCGAGAAAAATACCAGATATGTTTTTATTTTAACGAGTCGGTGAGCTTGAAAGCACAATTTGCCAGAAATAACTTACGTGAACAAATTATATTAATTATTTATTTTATTTTATTTGTTATTATTATTTAATATTTTCCCTTTTTTTATTTGTCTTTTAGTGTTGATTGATTCCTTAAATTTCAGAATCAACCCTCCTTATTTCTCTAAATTCCGTTTAAGACCCTTAAAATTGATTTATTTCTCAACCAACCTTGTGATAATAATTTTATCAGACCCCACATTTGTTAATTTTGTTTCTCCAAATGGCTTTTTGGTAATTTAATTATAATAACACAGCCTTTTGGAGCCAATCCGTTTCTATTCAATGATTTTTTATTTTCTTGATAAATTTTGATGTAGAAATTTCACATTTATATCTAAACTCCAACAGTAGCAAACTCCACCATGTGCCCGGTTCCTTTCGAAAGTGATTTTAAAATTTTTAAAATTATTTTTAAATAAAATAAAAGTATTTTCTATATTCGTTTGGCAAAGGATATGAAATCTTGCTTTTCAAAGATTACCTATTTAATGATTCTCTAAACAAATTACCATCATTTTGCCTTTAGTTTTTGTTATTTGTAATCAATCAGTGATAAAAATCCAAATTTATGTTAAAATTATTTTTGCCAAATAGTATGAGAAGTGTTTTCATCCTTTCTGTAGCATTAGGAAATAAGGAATCACATCTAAATGGGGTCGCTGTGGCCAAAAATACTTTCAGTTTCCTATTTATGCAATAACGACATGGATGGATTTGTGTTCCCAATTAAGCAAGGGAAAAAAAATGCTTCTTTGCATTATCAGCTTGCTTTTACATTATCATTTTTTTGTTTTTTTGATCAATGTGTAGTTTCTGTACCGTCCAACAGTTTGCTTATTGAATCTCACTACAATTTCTCTAGTGAAAATCGTTACAGAGAGCCAGCTTATCAGTAAGAATTAACAGCAAATGTGACAAAATCTCACACTTCATATGGGTTTTGCTTTCTTAAACTGCTGATTCAGAATATGAAATTTGTATGCAAAAAAACTATTCCAGAAGATCATGATCATGAACACTAAAATGTAAAAGAGTTTTATATATATATCCTGTTGGTTAGCTTCCCAATTTCCGTCAAAGTCGTCAAGTTTCTGCATTTCAACGTGAAACTCTTATTGATTACAAGCAACGGTTTTGACAAACTAGCTATATGCTCGTCTAAATCGTGTTTATACACACAAAATGTGTCTTTGTTTCACAAATTTGATCTTGATATACACATGGTGCTGCTGATCTAAGAAAGCACCATCCAAGGATTCTTCAATCACTTATACCAGCTTTCTTCTTCAACATTGAAATAAATTTGTCTCTATCATCCGGTGACATTGCCTCTGCTGAGCAATCTCCAACTCCCCATTCTGCACCACGTACGCAATACTTGTCTTCAATTTGTTGACGATTCCTAAAATTTCCATCATATAGCATTACAGATTAAGATATCATACAAAGTAAACCTCGAAACATCTACCCAACTACAATTTATTTTCAAAAATCGAACACTACCAGACCTTCCCAAGTATAATATTCTGTAGAGACGAATATATAGTAGGCAGTATTCTGACGCTGAAAACCAAAATTATTTTGATCTATGAAAGCTTGTACATGAATTTTTATGGCATTTTCATGTGCAGCAGAAGGCACAAGCTCATATATATAGACTTAGTATTTTTTTCTTTCTAACCCATTAAAGTTGTTTTGTACTTTGTTCTAATGCAAACAATTAGCATGCAAAACCGATAACTCACTTTTCTTTGTTCAACTTGGAACGCTCAAGTAGCTCTTTAACTATTGGAGATGATTTAAATCTTGCATCATTTTCAGCATATTTTTTCTGGTTTTCTTCTGCAAATGAAACAAACTATAAACACAAATTTTCTTTTTACCACAACAGGAATAAACTGACTTTCCACAGCTCGTTTTGCTCTTCCTAGTAATTTTCAAAAATAAAACATCAATGAGGAATGAAGATCAAACCATTGAGACGACTAAGAAAGTCAACTTGAGGTAACTGAGGGCCAGGAACTGATTCAATCCCAGAGAATCCAGACAGAAATCCAGCGTTAGCTGTAAAAACCAAAAAGATGGCATCATCAACAAATCTTTATTTATAATTGTATTATGATACTACATAATGCCTCCAAATTTTTTCCAATATAAGCAAATGAAAGACTAGCATATAATGAGTCAAGCAAGCCCATCATATAGCATTCACTAAATAACTGAAGCAGAGAATTCCAGCAAACTTGGCTCAATTAATGAACCAAACCATGGTAAATAGTATTTGGCTTACATATATATCCAATTATAGTATTTTTTAAGATACAAAATGTGAAAGGAAAAAAAAAGAGAAGAAAATTCATTGCATAAGGAATTCACAGAACTATATAGCACATGTGACTAAAAGTGAAAGGAAAATGAGGGACCGAATGTTATCTAAAATCTAAGAAACATGAAAATAGCGACTACCATAGAATTTTCTTAACTCATCCTCAGTGTTTCAAGAAAGTTGGTCTGATTGTAAGCATAAGTTTCTAATAAACAAAATAGAAAAAATAATCCGTTATTTAGTTCTTTATTTTATTTCACTAATATTAATTTTATTTTAATTTATTTTTGGTAGAGGAGATCAGGACCCAAAAGGGCTCTCTGTTTTTTCTTACTCGGTTAGAATTTGAAAGCTTGGAATATGATAAAAAAAGAAAGACAACCTAATAAGCCAAACATGGATTACACAGCAAGCACAAATGCCCTTCTTCATAAGTTGTAAAACTAAGAGCTTCACTCTGAGTCTCAGTTTCTTTATGCTTTAGATTTCTGGTTTTACTCTATAACATATAAACATATATACAAATAGAACTGTGCTGGATTTTAAAGAGAAAATATAAGAAAACACAGCATGAATCAGAGCAATTTTGAATTTTTTTGGGGGTACCTGGATTTGACCATAGAAGAATGGCTATGGAAGCAGCCAAAGGAACGGACTTGGTAATAACTCCATGAGATGAAGAAGTAGAAGAAAGTGTTAGCGCTTTTGGGGTCTTAGAGTGGAAAATCTTAGATGGGTTATAGGGTTTTCCAGAGAGTGCGAAGTTGGTGATGGACGAAAACTGCGAAAGAGTGAGGGAGAGAGACGAGACAGACGAGGAACCCATGGTTGGTTCCCACTACTCTCTCGTTCTCTGCCTAATCTTCTTAAAACGTAGATAAACGGTTCAATAAATAAAATACATGGAGATAAAAAAAATAAATTAATTAATAGAATTACCACTTTATCCATGTCAAAGGAAATAAAGATGCTTTCCGATTATTTTTTTGGAAATAAATCACTTAATATACAAATTATTTAAAATTTTTTGGTATTTCATATCATTTGAATTCGTATTCTCATAGCCACAAATAAGAATATTCAACAATTGAAGATGTCTTTTTCATCAACGATCATTTGAATTTATTTATTTATTTTTATCTAAAGCGTCTTGAATAGTATGACATTATTAAAATATAACATTACTTAATGTTGATGATCGGTTTGAAATTGATATATTTTAATAAAAATCAACCTATCAAATTACTAATAGATTTAATTATTTTTAATTTATTCTAAATTTATTTCAACATCATATTCAATTTGATCTAATGTAATAATGGTTGATTTGTATTGAATTTGATGGTCGGTTTAAAATTGGATTAAGAATTCAATTTGTAAACTTTAGATTTTAAAATTTTAGATATTAGTTAGTTGAAATTTTAAATTTTTATCCTTTTTATTTATGTAAAATAGCCAAATTTTTTATTAAAATTTCTAAACATTTTGAAAAACAAAAGTACTTATTTTCATAATAAGATAAATAAAATAAAATAAAATAAAATTAGTTAAAATAATATATCAATTAACTAATTTCTTTAGCTAAATAATGTAAATCAATATAAATATTAAATAAAACAAAAGCAACAATAATTCATTAATTCTTTTTAAATATATAGTTTTAATTAGTTTGGTTTGGATTGCTTTTATCTTTCTTTTTTGTCTCTTGAAATAGATTCAAACCAAATCGATTATCGGTTTTAAATTTTTAAAACTAATTCAAGTCAATTAAAAATAATCAATCCAAACAAATTTATTAGGTTGAATTGGTATGCGTGGTTATAAGAGGGAACGTCACCCATTTAGTGTCTCCAACGGAAATGTTAAATTTTATATTTTTTTGGTACTAAGGTCCACAACAATAGAGCATGTGGGTCTAATAATCTTTTGTTATCAATATATTTGGATTAAAGGGAGAAAAGGTAAAAAATTTGATAAGTTTAAAAAACTGTATTCAATTTAATTTTAATGGATATAAAAGAAGTTATAAATTTTAAAATAATCCATATATTATTATGAAATTCTCTAAATTTCATATAAAATTTATAAAAATTCATTGAAATATTTGCACTTGAATTTAAATTTCATATTGACATTTTTTTAGACAGTTGCCCTTTTAAAATCCTACGTAGTCCATTTAAAGACATTATGTTTTAAAATCTTGTTTATAACTTTTTGAAAATTATAGGATTTTAAAAGACTTCTATTAGATCTTAATTGAAAATACAAGGATTTTAAAAGATTTTTATAAAATTTATTAAAATCTCAATTAAATATCTTTTAACTTGTATATATTCTTTTAAAATATGAATAAAATACCCTTAAATTTTCAAATTATTTTAAAATTTTTTTATATTCTAAATTAAATAAACTCTTCTTTATTGAGGAAAGCAAAATAAAGGACAAAAAGAAGAAGTATTTATTAATAATAGTTGTTTGGATAATGAGTAAACAGAAAGAAAGGAAAATGATAATGAAAGCTAATAAATATTTTATTATAATAATAATAAGAGTAATTTTGAAAAATTAAAAAATTCACTGAAACTTTTTTCTTTTTCATCTGTTTTTGTTAATTTGGGAAGAAAACAAAATTGGTTAAAATAAAAGGATTGATTCGATATTTTTCCTTCATTTTTATTACCTCATATTCCATCAATCCAAATATAGTGTAAGTTAATAAATATTGTTATTCTTGTTGGTAAATAATGAACCCCATCACCATTTAATAAAATTTATATTTTAGCATTATATTTTTTTAGCACTTACCATTGAAGTGCAAATGTTAAAATTTGATACTAGTATTGATATTTAACATTGAAGAGCTCATGCCATTATCAAATTTTATAATTGGTAATAGCAAAATGAAATTTATTATTGGAGATGTTCTTATATTTCAATTTTCATTTTATTTTTATGCAAGGACTGTTTAGATTTTTTTTTCACTTCTTTTTTTTTTGGGTTTTTTTTTTTTTGGGGGGGGGGGGGGGGGGGGGCACAATGGGGGAAGGAGGGGGAGGGGGTTAGGATATATGTATCAACAATATAGTGATGGAGTACTAACTACATTTGAAGAACCTAGGCATCATTCAAGTCTCCAAACATACGAAGGCTACTTGAAAGACTTCATTGTGGGTCAAAATTCTAATTTGAACATGGAAGATTGATAAGAACGAGCTCATCATGCCTTAGTCGTATCTAACATGAATAAGAAGTAATTTGGGAGGAATAAAAGGAAGGAAAGAGATTTGCATTCGATAGTGCGGTGCTTAGACGTCATTTCATGTAACTCTCAACTAATGGATGAAGGATGAGCTCATCCAAGCTTTGCAGTCGAGGTGGCAATTGATTGAGGAAGACAAATCACATCTAAACATTTGTCATTATCACTAATACATAGGTCACCTAACTCCAGTATGTCAAGCAATGTGGAGGATATTCCATGCAAAATCAATAACGAACCTTTGAGTTACTAACAAAGAAGTAATTGGCTAAGGTAGACCCATTATCATGCCATAAGGGCAAAGCAGTAGCTGAGGTCGCAATCCATGTCTTCACTGGACATCAAATTGCAAATAGTAGAAAGACTTGCCATATGATAATGGAACATGGAACATAAATCTAAAGCTGCTCAATGTTATGTGAGAAGAAATGAAAAGTTGTGATGAGGCATAATGGAGAAGATATTTTAAACCCTCAAGTTTCAACATGATAATGTTGAGTCCACAAAGATAGGGAGATGAGTTTGAAGGCAACCTGCTTGATGGCTTAAAGAGGAATGCAAAAGCAAATATGAATGTAGGTACTAGAGTGGATCTGGATATACTTGTTGAGAAGAACCCAGATGAAGCTGCTAAGAGGCATCAAGAGGATGCTACTACATCAAAACTAGATGAATACAGAAAAAGACAACAAAGCGAGCTTTTAACCAAATGTTATCCTAACTCTAGATCATCCATGATCTTTAGAGGAAGGTGTATTACATTATTTTTCATTCGATGAGCAAAGATATCGAGAATGCAATTTTGATCATTCATGTAAGGGAGCATAAATCAGATACTGAGATTGAAAAAGCGACTTAAGATGATGTGTCAATGGTTACGGCAAAAGCACTTTAGCATAATCTTAGATTCAAACCCATATTCGACTAAGTAGGATACAAACCATAAGCTAGGCCAGCAGCAATGGAAGCTCTAATGAGGATTTTATCACATCATCCACCACAATGCGTCAATAGCAAAGCCTAAAGAAAGAGGACCTTCGTAGTTACACATGCAATTACATTCACTGACAATGACATAGAGACACTTTATTTAGACCATAGGAGGCCCTTATACCTTGAAGTAATGATTATTGAGATCTATGTCTAGGGAGCGTTGGTAGACATCGGATCCTCTATAAACATTAGCCCACTTCGTGTTTTGGAGATCGCGAATTTTTTAAAAGCCAAAATAGTTTAAAATGAGATAATCATAACTAGATTCGAGAATGATACAAAGAAAACCATTGGTTATCTCCAATTGGAGCTTAATATTAGACCACTTCATCTTTCACTTGGTTCCATGTGCTGAACGTTAAGGTAAACTACCACATTTCGCTAGGAAGGCCATGGCTCAACGAATGCAAAATTGTAGTCTCCATATACCATTAATGTGTGAAGGGATGCTTCAGGATGAAACCAATTCAGATTGTTGCCAACATAACTCCATTTGACCATTTTGAAACCCATTATGTGGACATTGGATTTAATGAGGAGTACACTATAACTCTGGATGGCAATTTCAATCCTACAGGGACTCCTTTACCATCATGGAAGGAGATCAAGCACCTAAGTGATGATGATTTAAGAACAACAATAAATGAAAAAAGTGAAGAAAAAGAAGACACACATGTTGAAACCCCACAACCAAAATGCATCAAAGTTTTCTTGCCCAATGGAAGGATGATATATTGCTTATGAAGGCATGTGAGACTTAACCATGCCTTATGGAAAGATCCCCAAAAGGAAAATAAGTCTTTTTGCATAGATTTCAATCAACTTACTGACATGCCAAGACATAAGGAAGATTAGAAACAAGAAAGTGGTTGATGACCAAGATAGTGAGGAGCCTTTGTTTTTAGATTCCTTGTTCATAGTAGATCCTATATATCCTAAAGTTGACTGCTTCTTTACAAAATTTTGAAAATTTCCCAATCTGGTCATTCCAAGCTCCTTTTGAAACATTAATGGGTTTTTTTGTCACGGAGAACCATGAGACAATTTCACTCTCACTTTCTTTCATAAGTTAAGGATTGGAAGAAATGACTTCTTAAAGGTTCCCATAACATTCTTTATTCCATCTGACATCGTGTGTATTTGGAATGAATAGGTTGAAAAGGAATTGAAAAACAGGAATAGGTTCCCGTAACAGTCTATGTTTTATTGGACTTTTTGTCCAATTTGTCTAATTATATCCAAATATAGTTCAATTTTTACTCAGTATTTAACTAATTGACCAAAAAATGAAAATTTTTTTCGCACGATATCCAAAATTTACAAACTTTATTTCAATGAAAAACATGTAGGATGAGCAATAAAAATCTAAGCTCATCTTGGTCCAAAAATGTCGTCGGTGACAAAAACACACTTGGAAAATTTTTGTCAAATTTAATGTTAATGGATCTATTAGATCATGAAAAATTTTGACAAACAAATGGTATCAATATATTCAGAGGGTCCAAAATAGGAAGGAAGGGTATATGGGTTAAGCTAAAATGGCCAAAAAATGGCCAACTTCTTGGAACCCTAACCAATCATTGTTGTTGGCTTCAAACAGCCGATCTCAGCTTATTTGGTGGTGGATTGGCTGAAAAATTAGGACTTTGGTTGAAATCTAGTGGACTTTAGGTTGGTTAGGCGCATGTTGCTTGTCGACGGCGGGAAAACATTGAATCGACACTAACCCAGTTGGTTGTCGTGATGGGTCAAGTTGATCTAGTTTTGAAGGATTTTGGAACTTTTTGGTATTTTTCAATTTGTTTATAAAGGCATGGTTCTTGAGATATATATATAGACTTTAGATCTACTAAAAGACAAAAACATAGACTGATTTGGATACATATGAAATACTAAATTTAAAAATTTCTTAGAACCATAAATTTCTAACAATAACTTGAAATTAAGTGTGCTATTAGTCTACTAACTTGTATCAATAAACTCTACGCTATGATGTATCAGTCAACAAAAATTTTTGATCGCACAAAAAGTCAAATTTGGAACCAATAAATAGATCACTTGATCAATCTTTGTCAAAAATTTAAATCTAAATGTTTATCTGGAATGGGTTATTACACCATAATCATCATAAAGGATCATAAGTTTTGTGTTTTCATCTATTGTTTTTGTACAACCTAGAAAAACATAAAAGTACAGCTTAAAAAGTTAATTTAAACACACCAAATTATCAAAAATAGGTAATAGTACTAGTAAGCATCAAATGCAAATGAAATATGTAACAGTAATAAGATCATCAGCTGTGAATTCATTGAAAAAATCAAACAACTATATATAAATATACATGTATCTCCTTTTATTTATTTTTTATCTTTCTATTAAACATATGTAAATCCAATTTCTTATTCTACAATATATAAGTCATTGCATTAGATTGATCTTTAAAAACCGAACATGTAAGGTCTAAGAAGATAATTAGATTTACAAAGCTAGCTCATATGTCGTATTCTTTTAAAGCACATATATAAGACAAACTATCGTAGCTGGCGTAAATAATTTAAAGGTAGAGCATAGCATTGCCAAGGCTGAGGTTGAGGGTTCAAGTCCCTCCTTCTGCTCCTGGCTTCGTTGTTTAGCGATAGCGAGTGGAGTACATAAGCTCCTTTAGAAAGAGGGGCGGATCGAAGGTTTGTCCATTGGGATTGGGCATGGATAAGCCTCAACCGGGCCAACACTGATGAAAAAATGACAAAATCAAAACTTCTCTCATTGCATCATTAACCCGTGTAGGATTAAAGATCAGGTCCAAGATTTGAGTGAAATCGACCTTCCCTCTCATCCCAGGGTGAGGTAAAGAATTCAATCAAATGTTTGTTGTTCAATACACTACTATACAAGGAGATGATAAAAGGGTGGAATGGTTCTTCATAATAAGAATCTAATATACCGATTGTACTGATTGTATGTCGAATAGGTGCTTGCCCCTAAGCCAGTGTCCATCTTCATGAAATGATGTTGGTGGACAGGTGGGGACTAGCCTTTTATCCCGATGAACAATGTTCCATAGGCCGGGGACAAGATTCGAACTTGCAGTCTTCAGGTCATTGGCCTAATGAGTCAACCAATTCCTCTACCCCGCTTTTTCCCTTTCTCTTTCTTTCACTATTCCCTGGATCTTGACCTATCTCAATATCCCTCGCAACACACTCTCACCTAGCTTCATGGTCACACTGATAACTCTTCACTATCTTGCTATCTGAACTTGAAGATTTAGTTTATGTTCCATGAACTCAATAACCACTTATTTGAAATGCCATAGTGGGTGCAGTTGAATTGGGACCAAGACAAAGAAAGTGCTTCTATCGAGGATGCCCACACTTCGGTCCCTTATGTAGTATCGATTGATCTTATTCTTATTGTGTGCCTTGTGAGTGCGTTTGGATCCGCAAAGGCAATCGCTCGGATGTTCCCCTAACCTAATCCGAGAACGGACCGAAGGGAACCACAACATGGGGAATGTTGAGTCTCATCGCAAGGCTCATTTTGAGTTAGTTTATTAATAGCATTCAAGGTTAAACATGACCCCTTGAGAATTACCAAAATACGAAGTTATCTTAACTTCTATTGTCCTGGCTGGAGGCTTTTAAAAACCCGAAAGAGTATTGGGAAGACTAGACAGCAAGGCTTTGTCAATAGCAGATAGGTACATACCCTTTATATTCCACATAAAAATGCGATTAGCTTTAAACTTGCTACCTCAAAGGATTTTTGAAGCTATTAAGCCACCTTTTCAATTTGAAAGGAGGTGAGAAGTTTGAATCCATGACATTTTGTACCCAAAACAAACACGCTACCAAGCAACGCTACATCCCTTTCAATTGGCTTACAGTGTCATTGTAGAGAATCTCTTTCTTGTTTTCCACATCTTGATTTCTTTCTTTAATACACACAAACTATCTTGCTATTCTTTGTTTTGTCTCATATTAATATAAATATCCCTCTAGGCTCAAGGCTCTAGCTAATAGCTAATAATTCTACTTCCAGAATAAATAATAAATTTATTTCAACTAAAACAAACTAATATTAAGAAGAACTAATACACTTCGCATTGATGAAACCCTTGACCTGTGTAATTAGTTGATCGACCTAAAGATATGATGCAGATTCAGTGCGTAAAGAATTGGTGCAAATTTGCAGCAAATGGGACTGCGATAGTGAATAATTCCCATGCTCCTATCACAAATGCTAGAATTCAAGATGTCTTATACACCCGTATTAAGCAGCTTAGCCTAAATATACTTGATAGATTCTCTTACCAATTCACCTATAGGATTGTTATCTTCTAGTAATGAACTTCTCAATAAATAGAATGAAACATAAATTCGAGCTCCCAAATAGCGTTTGTCAATTTCTAACTTGTGGTCCTCTATCGAAGTTGCAAGCCTTCATATTTCTAAATGTTTAGTTGTATACAAATATATGAGCTTTTTCCCAATTGGCACATTCCAGGTAGTGTTTAAGAGCCTCCGAATAATCTCTATCGTAAACTGAGAAAAATTGCCTGCAATCCAGAGCATAAAACAAATCAACGATGAGAAATAACTTTTTCAAGCTTCAGTTCAAAAGACCCAAATTCAAATTCCTTTACTTCATGATTTATCCCTTTATGAAGAATTAATAGAGAATTAAAAGCATTAAAAACAATGGATCAATAATCAACACTTATTGTCTACCAAAACCGAATATTAGCAAATGCACACGCAAGGAATTTTAGTATATTTCTATGCCTCACAGAATAGATTATTTTAGCAAAGTTTTCAAACAGATTGCAGAAACAAAGTTCTTCAAATAGATTGTGGAAAAACTAAACCCACATTCATTCAAACAGATTGTACACAAATATAGGAACAGCGTGTCATGATTTCAGGCTTAATTTTAAGCATCTAATGTTGTAACTGTGGAAATGACTAAGAGAAATATATACTCACATAGCATGTTGCCACAAGAATAAAATTTCTTAAGCAGAATAGAAAACCCAAAGAAATTTAAACATCAGAGGAAGAATTGTGATCATCAGCGATAACGTTGCAATCAGCCTGTATAGGAAAATTTGATCAAATTGAAGGCTGAGAATTAAACAATTTAAAGAGAAATCTAATTCAAATAAAGTTACAAGCTTCAATGTCCAATTATAGCAACCGCAACAGAGGAAGAGCAAGCTAAGCATGGAGACGGGAATGATGGCTTCGATTACACTTCTACCTAATAGCCGTGAAATCTCCGATTCTCATCTGAAGGCCGAGAATCTCCATGGACGACTTCTTCGTTCCAATCTCTCTCTACTCTGTTTGTTTATCTTGGTCACAGATAAGAAAGAGATAGAGACTAAGAGAAAAAGATGGTGAAAAAGAAGGAGAGAGAGGGGAAAAAGCCTAAGAAAGAATGTGAAGCAACTGACCTGGAAATTCGACTTTGGGAGTGGAAGTAACAGGCCTTCTTAAAGCGTCACGGCGTCTCTTCCTCCACCAAGCGGCCGACCTTTTCCTTGGCATTAGCGAAGGCTCTCCACGTGATCTCCATTGTTGGTTTTTGCAGTGCGAATCAAGCTTTACGGGAGCAGACACTATAAAGAGGAGGGAAAGAAAAGGAAATGGGCTTTTCTAATTGAAGGTATAGATAGATGGTGTATGTGGCAAATTTAAGCCCAACCCTGTTTAATTAATATTTAAAATAATTTTTATGAAATTTTATAAACTTAATTCACTTAGCTTGTAAAAGAAATTCATATTAATAGCGATGAAATATTTGTCCCAACCTATATAAAATAAAACCTTGCTTCTAATTACTAATGTCAAAAACAAAATTCATTGCAAAGCAAACATTGAAAATATATTTTCATCGCTATACATTTTTTATAGCAAATTGTTTTTGTCTCTATTATCTGGTTAAAAAAAAATGCATACCATTCTAATTCATTTGCCAATAAAGTTGTAATGTGACTATTTTTTGTTAACGACAAGTCATATCGCAAATGATTTATATTTTGCGACTACTATATCACTTTATATGTCAGATTTTTTTATCAGTTGTATATGCAACAAATTAAAATTTATTTCGCTAAAAGAGATTTTGGTAACAAAATTATATTTCGTCGCTAACTATTGCCGCTAAAGATGAATTTTGTTGTAGTGTTAGTATCCAATATTAGTTAACTTTGCATACAAAGAAAATTAATTTCCCCGGTGCAATGAAAAAAATATACGTACTATCGTGAATAAATAAATAAATAAATAAATAACAAACCCAAAAAAATAAAGATTCAAATATATAAAAGAAGGTAAATCCAGTAGTTTCACAAACTAGAGAAAGGAAATTAATAAACACTAGTCTCTTAGACATCATTGCATTGCAGAAACTAACGCTAGCTAAATATTAAAATTGCATAAAAACTACCCTCTAAATATTAAATAGTGACACTCTTACAAAAATCCTGCTATTTTCTTCTTAGTAGGTACCTAATAGTTGCCTAAACCATTGAGCAGATAATTTTGGAATCCTCTTGAGATTGTTTTTCCAATCAATATACACAATGCCGAACCTTGAACTGTATCCTGACCTCCATTCAAAATTGTCAACAATTGACCGTGCAAAATAGCCAATGACATTCGCTCCATTATCCATTGCCTTCTTCATTTCACTAATATAACCCCTGTAGTAATTGATCCTTGTTGTATCATATAATCCTTCAGGAAGTGTCCCATTACCTGGGTCATCCATTCCTGCAAATCAAATAAATAAATAAATTGTAAGATTCAAGCAATCATTCAAAATAAAAAATGATTGGAAGAATGAGAAAAGACATTCCACGCATTACCATTTTCCGATATAAATACAGTAGTGTCTCCATAACGCTCTTTTATGTACATTAAAGCTTTGTACATACCCCACGGCACATCATAAAGCCAAAAAGAACTTGCCTACAAAAATTTGGCACAGTAGTTAACATATCAAAGTTATCTTACCCTCAGGAAATATATATGATAGGAACTCCATCTTTCTGAAAAACTTACCTGTTGACTGATAGGTACTCCATTTTTCTCATCAACAGAATTTAGCTAGCAATAATAAAAATCAATAGTGACACTATATTAAATGTTACATACATATATATTATAAAGTTTTGATGGTCACATGCCAGCTAACGCATAGGAAAAATTGTTCAATCAATTTTCAAAAAGTTGAATCAACCACTAATAATAATTAATACTAAGATGGAGAAGAGGAGCACTTACGCGCAAACCCTGCATTCCAATCCATTTGGTAGGATAAGTCCTTTGGCTTCGTTGTATAATGTGGATCAAGCATGTAGGAAGAAGTATACATGTTTATTCCCACAATATCAGCTGAGCCTTTCACAATCTTAACTTGCCCTTCTGTGAACTTAGGCAGTCTATCACCAACTATTTCTTGCATTGTTCTTGGATATTCGCCATACACAATTGGGTTCATGAACCTGTTAAAATTCAAATACAATTTTTATGAACTAAAATTCCAACCAAAGAACAGAAATAGGTGATTATTTGGGAGTCAGGGATTTTTTTAACCATCCAAGATGAAAGTCTCTTGCTCTTTGTGCTGCCAAGTTGTCGGCCAATGATCGGGTACGAGGCTCGTACCATGAGAAATCTAAAAGAATTCCAATCCTTCCCTTTTGTGTTTTCTGCCAATTAATGCAAAAAAAAAAAAATATATATATATATATATATATATACTAATTTCGTGGAATATTAAAATTATATTGAAAATAAAATATTTTTCTTTATTACTTGATACTTTCCATGGTATCTCTGTGCAGCAGTTGCATGTGATAAAATCAAATGATGTGCCACAATACAAGGCTCAGTTCCGGAATTCCCAGCTGTGCAGTTTCCATAGGCTTTGGAACACCTTGACGGAGGATTGATTCCATTGCCATAACCTAGAGCAGCAATTACTCTTGGTTCATTGAAGGTAAACCAGTTCTTCACACGATCTACGAACATACTGAAACAAAATTCTGCATAATCGGCGAAATCGTTTCTACAAGAGTATGAAAAGAAATTCAAATCCTGAATCCAACACTATATATCTTTTTTTTTTTTCCCAAAAAAAAATATGCATCCGGTTACATATGTAATTCATGGGATAGTAAAATAATTTTACAAAATGTTGCAAAATCTTGATGCACAAGCTATGAATAGAGTATGTAGAAGGAACATACATCACTTGGTCACTTAACAATCCTAAGTACTTCTCCTCAAGGGCTAGAGGAAGATCATAATGATATAGATTTGCATATGGAGTAATGCCTACAGAAGAACACAGTGTGACAGAAAATGTTAAATAAATAGATATATTTAATTTATATGTATTGTCAGGATCCGTCCAGAATTCCTCCCCGGAACCCTAGACAAGCCCTGATCCCAGGGAAACCCTACCGGACCCTCAAATGGAAAATCCGGCAGAACCTCCCCTAAGGGATGGACTTACCACAATTACCTGCACTGAAAATACACTTCTATACTCATCCCCTTATTCCTCCCGCAAACTACAAATTGATTCCACAATTTACAGTACTTCATAACAATAGCAACAGTCCAGTGCATAAATAAAACATAAGTGTCCCAATAGTATACAGAGCTTTATGAAGTGTTAATCAACAGAAATACAACAAGATGAAAGAAATAATACACTGAAAGGAATGAGTACAAAGGTACTTCTCGAACACGATAGCAGCGGAAAATTGGTTCGCTCCGGAAGAACGTCTACCACCAATTGTACCTAAGGGAACGGAACTTAAAAACGTGAGATGCTAATCATCTTAATGAGTGACCCTAACTACTGAACACTTTTAATGATAATAAAATAATAATAATAACAATTAAGGGAATTAAATAAATACCAACAATAAGTAAATACTTAATAATAACTGTTGGAAATAATAATTTCCCTCAAAACTCTCACCAATCACTCCGTTTGAAATGTTCCCTTTTTAAAACAATTTCACAAAACCCGATGTACATACTTCCCGAAAACCAAAGGATTAAACCATTTGATAAACAATAAATAAATAAATACATACCCCAATATAATTAAAATGTAATAAATTATAATAAATAATTTTTGAACACCTTTGGGGTTTTAAACTTTATTTGAAAACTACACTTGACGCACTACACCATATACCGGTGATGCCCTCTGATACCCAGCGTCCTGAGCACCGACTGGCGGGGGATTAAAGAGAGAAACTTGCAAACGGCACTTCGGCGTCCCGACAGTATCGCTGCTGAAACCATCATCCCGGCCAAGGAGGGGGGCGGCTGAGGCCAATCACAAACTTGCCTGCCCACGGTCCAATGGCAACTCACGGGTGAAATAACAATACTTACGCGCTGAACCACATATACATATACCAGAACACCAATACTGTATGAATGCGTCTAAAATAATTATTTAACCAACTGTACCGTTTTCCAAAATTTACCGTGGGAAATATACCAAAACTTCACAAAATACCATCCCACATATTTTATTTAACAAACGGTACGGAAACATCGATAACCAATAAACCATAATTTTTTCCGTAACACGAGGTTCGACAATTAAAATACCGCGGGCATAATTTATACAATTTAAACAAATATTTTCATAAAATAATTAACCCAATTATGCCCGAAAATAATACTTAAAACCTCGTACGAATATTACCGAAATACACTTTGCTCATGCATAATAAATTAAATCACAATAAAACCATAATTAAATTGTACCACATGAGCATAATTTAAATACCAATTAAACATAATTAATTGCCCAAAATATTTTTTGAAGGTGGGTCACTCACTTTAAGCGCGTAAATCAGCTAAGATCCTCCGCAGGATCAACTCCACTACTCGTACGCGCACCTAAAACATCCACAGTACCAACCAAATATATTAATATTTTAATCGGGTAATTCCCAAATGGGTACCCGGAGAGGGAACACCAAACGATATCTAAAAGTTGCGAGTTATATACCGAATCGAAGCTCGAGTGATGAGGATCACGGATTCGGTCTTACTTTCCGGTGATCGGATCCGAGGTGGTCGGAATCTCGCCGGAAAGCTTTTTGGGGTTCGACTCCGCAATTCTCCCAAACCATCGCGAATTGGCAGAAACGGATGCCGGATTCGGGTTCAGGAGGTCGAACACAGTGGACAGGGGCCGGCGGTGAGACTGGGTACTCGCCGGAACAGTAACTTCTGGCGAGCCGCAGCGGTCACCGGCAACCGTCGCCGGCGGCGGCGCGTGCGGTGGCCGTTGGCTGGGATTTTTTGCAGATTTGTAGATCGAGGGGAGAGGAATCCAACGGGACCGGCGGTGAGGCAAACGGAGGCCGGACGGCGGAGAAATCGCGGTTTGAAGAATTTCAACCCCTCGCCGGAAAAAGCTCTGATCCCGGCGCGTCGGTGGTCTGGTGGCCGCGAAGTTTGGTGGGTAGGCCGGACTTGAGGAGGTGGTGAAGGGTGGCTGGTGCGTGTGGCCGGAAAATGGCCGGAAATGGGTCAATCGGCGGTGGAGGGAAAAATCGCCGCCAATCTTCGCCGCCTCGATCCAGGCGCGTCCGGCGGCCAATGGCTGTGAAATTTTGGAGTTTTACCGAAAATGGGAAGGGGCTTCTTGCTGACCAGCGCGTGTACAGTGAATCGGCCGGAATATTTGAAAACCTCTGGTGGCCGGTCGGACTCTCTCTCTCTTTCTCTCTCTTCGTCGAGATTTTTGTCAAATAAAAGCCACAATGGTGATACTGTTCATCCACATGGACCAATCAGGTGACGACACATGGCATTTCACTGTTCATCGATTCAAAAACATTAAAATATTACGGTATCCGGCAAACTTCACGCGTTCATAACTTTTTAACCGGATGTCCGTTTTAAGCGTGCCGCTAGTCTGTGAACTCGTATCGGCGAGCACTTCACAACCATGCATGAGTCAAAGCTCATTTCCCCATAAATAAAAAGTCAACTCCGGCACCCCTTGGACAGTTTGGACCTCAACTTGTTTTGCTTATAACTTTCAAACCGTAGCTCCGTTTTCGGAACTCGTCCCAACGTATACTTCTTAACGGTACCTTAGTCAACCTAGAATTCCAACTGGAACAAAAAGTCAACTTTTGACCTGCTCGGTCAACGGTCAACCTCAGTCAACGTGCACGATTTCCGATACGATTTGGGACGGGTTGTTACATGTATAATTTTGGATTTGCTATACAATAATTAAGCATTTTGTCCCAAAGTCCATCAAATAATTATACCTTTTTCAAGCATGTAGTCAATCAACCTATTTTAGTATGCTACTCTTTCCCAATTTATTCTTCCACTACCATCTATAGTGCAATTAGACAAATAAAAAATAAGATATAAAAATTAATACAGTTGAAAGAGATTCACTTAAAAGGTGATAATGATAAATGCATATTTGGGAAAATTCTGGACCATGAAATTGAGAAACGATAGGCATCAAAGTTCAATTTTTTTATGAGATCAATATCATCCTGTAAAAAGTAAACAAAAGGTGAACTTGTTAGATTTTTGGGCAAAAAACCAAAATATGAATGATTTGGGCCTTAAAAGATTTTTGGGCTTTGGTTTTGTTTCTCTATCTTTTTGGAAAAAACAATATTTTTGAATAAAATAAAAGAAATATTTTCAAACATGGGAAGTTGAGAGTTTTAAGGAAAATAGTTTTGGTGTGTTGAGAGTTAGTGTGGCACACGTTCTTTTCCAACGTTCTAGCAGTTTTTTCAAAAAATACAGAGAAGAACCTGCGTACCAAACGCCCCCTAATGAAATTTTTGGATCCATTTTTTATCAAACTAACATTGACTTTTTTTATGATCAATATTTCATTTATCACCTATAAACCCTTCCCACTTTAGGCTTTAGCAAATATATGACTAAATGTTATTGATTATTGTACCAAGATGAAAAATATTGCCGACAAAATCCTAACGGGAAGAAGTCATATTTTTGAAGCTAAATTAGTTGTGTATATTCTTGGAGGTCTTGATGATTGATGAGGACTATAAGAATCTGTCATAGAATTTAATCACTCGAAATCAAATTCCAACACTTCAGGAGGGAAAAACAAATCTCTATCATTATGAAAGCAAACTTGAAAAAACAACGGTTACTTTTTGTCTTATAGAATCTTAGAACTAATCCCCCCCCCCCCCCCCCAAAAAAAAAAAAAAAAAAACTAAAACATAAATCAACATAGAAATTTCAACAAAATTCAACCAGATTGACCTACATCCTCGTGCTCCAACGTGAGCTTTGGCACTATATGAAATTTTCATTTAAAAGTTTCAACTCAAATCAACAATGGTGATTTCACTCAACAAACTCAGAAACACCCAAAGCCGGATTACATATCAAGATCTTTTCTAGATTCTCTATTGGAATCCTAAACTAGCCCTGACTAGGAAATATACCACCAAAAATTTTACATAAAACCTGGTAGCATCTCCTCTTAGAATGAACCTTCCATAATATTTTCCTGCATAGAATACACACTCTAAAATACATAACCGTCTTATTCCTTCCCCCTTGCTATAAAATTTCCACAAGATTGCAGTAGTTTAGAAATAAGGGAACATAATGCATAAATAAATAATTAAATAACCAAAATAAAACATTCAGTCCATAGTTTAGCATCAAAGCAATCTAGAATTTATTTAAAGAAACACACATGTTACAAAGTCTGAAGAAATAATAATAATAATATAAAGGGGGTGGAAAGAGGAACTATACTTGAATGCAGCAATGGTGAGAAGTAGTTAGAAGTGCTTGCAGCTGGGCAGTCGATCTGCTTGCTACCTACCTAAAGCAATAGGTTGAAAAACAAAAAAGACTAATGAAATGCTAATCATTCCAGTAAATGACATCCATCTAATTCATGATGATGATATTAACATTAAATATAATACTAATAAGGAAAATTTAAAAAAATTAAATAAAAATTTTAGAAAAATTTAGAAGAAAAGTTTTTTTCTCGAAACCCTCATTAATTAACCCTTAATTTTGTATCCCAAAATACTTAAATATTTTTATGAGAAGTAAAATAAAACAAAATTAAATTAAATTAAAATTAAAACTGAAATGAAACAAAATATTATTTAGATAAATATTGTAAAAATATTCTTTTAAAATAAATAAGTAAAATTAAAAAATAAAATAAAATAATATAATAAATGTTATATTTAAAACAATTAAATCATTATATAATTTAAAATTATAAATGAAATAAATATGTATTAAAGATATTTCTAAAATCTATATAATTGATGCACCCATCCCAAGCATCTCATAACCAAAAGAGATAAAACATGCAATTGGACACCTTAGCACTCCAATATATTATTATTATGAAAGTGTAATGTGTTTCATTATATTATCCTCCAAAAAAAAATTAGTAGGTGATGGAAAAGGAAGGGGTAGACTTTGATTTTCGTTTTAATTTATAATATTTGAATCCTTGGTCTGACAGGCCCAAAGTTTAATGGCGAATCAAACATATTTGAATTATTTAATTTGTTCATTTCATTCTTTAACTATTTCTCTTTTTTTTTTTTTTTTTTTTGAACAATTGGTATATTGTGTAGAGAATTATATTAATCTTGTAATTGAGTAAGTTTATCATTATGTATTTTTTAATGTCATTAGTGCTTTGAATGAACAAGGCACGTTGCCCGCGTCTAATATGGATAAAATATCTTAATAACATATAATCCACATTCAATAATATCCCTATATAAAGAAAATTTTACTGTGGCTATTTTATTTATTCTTTCATTCATTTATTTATTTTTACATTTTCCTCGACAAAGATGCAAAATATTCTCTCAAAATCTTTTCCATGTCTTGGAATATATACTATCGTCAAAAGAAACAAATCACAAACAAAAAAATTTCAAAGATATAGATGGCGGATCGGATTCACTGAGTCCAGCAGCTTTTAACAAACTAGAAAAAGTAAACTGATAAACACTAATATTAAAACATTGAGATGCAGAAAGTACTCCCAAAACATTAAAAGTGCATAAAATTTCCCTGATAATAACTCCTAAACAAGAATCAGTAGTTGCCTAATATTTGCCTGAACCAATAGGCAGATAATTTTGGAATCCTTTTGAGATTGTTCTTCCAATCAATATATACAATGCCAAACCTTGAAGTGTATCCTGACCTCCATTCAAAATTGTCTAGAATTGACCATGCAAAATAGCCAATAACATTTACTCCATCATCCATTGCCTTCTTCAATTCACTAATATAACCCTTGTAGTAATTGATCCTTGTTGTATCATATAGTCCTTCGGGAAGTGTCACATTACCCGGATCATCCATGCCTGCAAATCCCCCAAAAAAAATAAAATAAAAAAATAAATAAATAAAATTATGCCATGCAAACAAAATTTCAAGCACAAAGGAATGGGTAGAGGATGAGATGAACATACCATTTTCCGACACAAATATAGTAGGATTTCCATAACGCTCTTTTATGTATGTTAGAGCTTTGTACATACCCCATGGTACATTGTAAAGCCAAAACGAATTCGCCTGCCAAATAATAATAATAATAATAGGCTCTGTTATAACAATCTTAAAATTAGCTTAAATTATTTAGTATATTATTCTGGTTGTATTGTAATACTGGATTTAAAACTTACCCGTTGACCTATAGGAACTCCATTTTTGTCATCTGCATCGTTCAGAAAAATAACAAGTTTAGCTAAAAATGAAAATCATTAGTATACTAATTTAAACCTGATCAGATGGTGAAGAGCAACGCTTACAAGCAAACCCTACATTCCAATCCTGTTGGTAGGAAAAGACCTTTGATGTAGATTGATAATGTGGATCATACATATAGAAAGCAGTATACAAGTTAACACCAAAAAGATCAGCTGAGCCTTTAACAATCTTAACTTGCTCTTCAGTGAATTTAGGAAGTCTATCACCAACTATTTCTTGCATTGTTCTTGGATATTCTCCGTACATGATGGGGTTAAGGAACCTATTGAAAATCCAATATTACAAAAAGTTATGAACTAAAATTTCAACTCAAATCATGCAGAACATAAAATATAAAATAAGGAATTTATTTTACCATCCAAGATGAAAGTCTCTTGCTCTTTGTGCTGCATAGTTGTCGTCCTTAGATCGGGTCAGAGGCTCGTACCATACAAAATCTAAAAGAATTCCAATCCTTCCCTTTTGTGTTTTCTGCAAAAACATATAATAAATGTGCAAATGTTTATTAGTGATTTTTCTTTTTTTTTTTTTTTTTTTTTTTTTTTGGGATAAAAGAGATGTCATTTCATTAAACAAGCAAATCAGATACATCATGCTTGATGAAAGGAAGAAGCCATCACGGTCCCTCTTCCATCCAAGTTTCAGACTCATCTAAAATAAGTGCAAAACGAGCTAACTCATTAGCAACTTGATTAGTACATCTAATACAAAACAAGGAGGACACAGAGAAACCTGACCATCTAATAGAAGAGAAATAGCATTGAAGCTTGATTGCATACAGAAAGAAATAGCCTCCTTAATTGCTAACAGTTCTCTTACCAAAAGAGAAAATAACTAATTCAATGGTTTTACCAAAGCGGCCAACAAATCTCCATGATAATCTTTTATTATCACTCCTATACCCCCACACCTCTACCCACTGATATGGCACCATCAACATTAATTTTAACTACACCTTGGAGTGGAGGTGTCCACTAACTCATACAAGCCTTAGATAGCTCTGTTATGGACAAAGAATTAGCTTCTAAAAATTCAAGATGTAGCATAGCCTCACTGTCTCGAAGCACCTCATTACTTCTGACTACTTCCCCATGCAACACCGCATTTCTCCTACTCCATAACCCCCAACTCAGATAAGCAAAACTCTCACATTGCTAGTACACATACCATGGGACACAGTCTTACTTACTTGGATATCCACCCATGATAATAACATTGTGAATATATTATACCTGTAGTTAAAATACACATATTTGCATTTTACCCCTTAAATTTTAAAAATGTCTTTATCGCCTTCTAAAGTATTGTTAATATTTTTGTCCAATCCTTCAATTTTGCCTAATAAAATTTTCACATCAGGCTATTGCATATTCATCTGTCAAAAATGCATAATTGGACTTTATCAAAAAGAAAATTCATAATTAGACTAAAAATGACCAAAAAAAGAAAAAAAGAACAAAAAAAGAGGGTAATGTGACACTTTTTGTAGTTAAGGGAGTTAAATGCAAAACATGTAATAGTTTAGGGGACAAAATGTATTCAACCCTTACAGTTATATTATGACAAAATACTTTCTTATAATTATGTTAAAAGTAGCATAAAATATTTTCTTACTTGATACTTTTCATGATATCTCTGAGCAGCAGCTGCATGTGATAAAATCAAGTTATGTGCAGCAATATAAGGCTCAGTTCCTGAATTCCCAGCTGTGCAGTTTCCAATAGCTTTGGAACACCTTGATGGAGGATTTATTCCACTATCAAACCCTAGGGCAGCTATTATTCTGGGTTCATTGAATGTAAACCAGTTCTTCACTCGATCTCCAAACATATTGAAACAAAACTCTGCATAGTCAGCGTAATCATTTCTGCAAGAGTTTGGAAAAGAAGAAAAGAAAAAAAGAAAATTAAATGTGAAAACCAAAACAATATGTTTTAAAATATTCAAAAAAAACCTTGATTATGAATAGAAGGAACCTACACTATTTGGTCACTTAAAAATCCCAAGTACTTCTCCTGAAGTGTTAAAGGAAGATCATAATGATATAGATTTGCATATGGAGTAATGCCTACAGAAGAACAAAGTATGAAAGACAATGTTAACTAAATAAATACCACTAATTATATATGTAATTTCTTATTCTCTATATAAGCATTTTTGTGCAAAGTGTAATTACCTTTTTCGATCATATAGTCAATCAACCTATTGTAGTAGGCAACTCCTTCCCAATTTACTCTTCCAGTACCCTCTATAGTGAAATTTATAAAGAAAAAACAAAAA
Source organism: Ziziphus jujuba (assembly GCF_031755915.1). Classification (NCBI taxonomy): domain Eukaryota; kingdom Viridiplantae; phylum Streptophyta; class Magnoliopsida; order Rosales; family Rhamnaceae; genus Ziziphus; species Ziziphus jujuba. The sequence goes on from NC_083390.1 coordinate 15,175,866, forward strand.
AATAGACACATAAATTGATATTGATGGAAGAGATTCAATTGGAACAGGCTATAATGTTAATTAAATACATACCTGGGAAGATTCTGGACCATGAAATTGAGAAGCGATAGGCATCAAACTTCAGTTTTGTCATGAGATCAATATCTTCCTGTGACAAGGAACCAAATGGTCTGAATTTTCATAAATCTATCCCAACATGAAAAATGAAACCAATTGCTTCTAAATTTGATCAAAAATTCGATTCTAGCATTTTTCCTTTTTTCTTTTTTTTAAAAGAAAAAAACCCACAATGTTAATTAGCCTCACATTTTAGATGAAAACATATGTGAGATCCCTAGTTCTTACTGAAACTCTTAACAAAATGATATGATCCATCCAATACATATAGTTATATTATAAGTAATTTATATAATTATGGAAAATTCATTTACATCCCTGACATAAAGGCAATGCATTCAAAAAGTTGACTGAAGCATTTTGATTTTTAAATTGCAATATCTTTTTTTTTAAATGACATTTTTACCCTCTAATTATTATAAATAACCCTAGATATAATTCTTTAAAAATAATAATAATAATAATAATAACATCAGATATAATTATAAAATTATTGATTTACAGCTCTAAAAATTGAAAATTTCATTATTAAAAGAAATGCAGTAGTGAGGGTTTACCTAATGGTTATCATTAATTTTATGAATAAAATTTTTTTATTAAAACATTTTCACCCTTTGTTCTCTAACTTATTTTTCATCATTCAAAGGTAAATATAAAAAATTAAAAAAAAAATTAATCGTTCCAAAAACAACAAATTTTTATCCACCAAAGAAATGGGTTTCATAACCTTAATTCCTACAAGCGGACACACTTTTTCAGTTGAGATGAATTAGATAAATAAGGAAAAAGGGCAATAATGAGTTTTTCAAATATATATATACATAAATAAAGGATAGGGAAAAATGGAAGTAGAATTGGGAGAGGAATGAGAAGAAGAAGAGAAAGAGAAGGATCCGCACGAAAATCATTGTTTCAAAGTTGTTTTTCTAATTTTTTTTTTTTTTAACTAAAAAGTATAAAGTCAATTTTGCCCTTCCACCTTTTATTCCGATAGAAGATGGAGGTTTAAAGTAAGGAATTTCCCTTTTTTTTTTTGGGGTAAAGTAGGTTAGAGCAAGGAATTTTAAAAGTAATAGTGAACATTAATGAAAATTATCCCTTTATATACAAGCTTTAGAAAATAATAATAATAATAAGAAGAAGAAGAAATTATTTACATATATTAACCATAGAAAGTTCATTTTGCCCACATTTTTTTTATTTTTTTATTTTTGGTGGTCACCTAAAAGCTGTTTCTTTTTATTTTGCTCACATTTTTCACCTAAAAATTGTTTTTTTTTAAAGGTGATTAATGATGACGATGCTTACTTTATAGCGATGATACTGATCCACTGTGACATCTGCCGTATCATTATCTGCAATACTTCCTGTTCCAAAAACCCCACGAACCCCCAAAAAAATAAAAATAAATAAATAAATAAATTTTCAAATAAAATAATACACAAAATGGATGAAACGAAAATAGAGTACCCGGAAGTTTGACGAATGGATCCCAAATGCACGGCCCTCGACCATATTTGTTGGTCATTCCTTCGACTTGATAAGCAGACGTCGCCGTTCCGAATACAAAACCCTGCGGAAATTTGGCTCTGCTCAACCCACCGGTATCCAATTTGATTGTGTCCGCAAATTCTTCTGCTTCAGCCATGCAAACCATGACAGAAATAACAAACAGCAAAACCATTTTTGGAGCTCTCATTTTTGAGAACCAGGACTATGAAACAAAAGTAGATTTTGATAAAATTGAGAATGTTTTTGAGAGTTAAAATAGTGATAGGTGGTTTTTATATATAGATTTCACAGTTTTTTTTTTTTTTAAATTATTATTTTTGAAATAAAGCCTTCAAAATTTGGTAAAGTTAAACAGCAATTACAAAAGATTTCACTTAGCTGTTTTCCCATCCGGAATTTTAACAGAATGATATAAATCTATCTCAATTTATCTCTGCAGGATATTTATATATAATCCACATCGGATGTGGGAATTTTCCTGGATTTTACTGTTGATGAGTATAGGACTCCCTCAATGATATTGATATCGGATAATTATATAAATCTAATTATAATTTTTTTTTAAAACAAAAAAAATAGAAAAATTGAAGATTTATCCAAATGATATAATTTCTTTTTCAATTAGGTATGGATATCTCTTTTTATATTTACCAAACGAAGGTAGTTACCAAAAAAATATACATGAAAGGATATCCATTTCTTTTACAATTAGATAAGGACTGAAAATTCACCTAAAAACAAATTATATAAGAACTGAAAAGGACAACACATGACACGTATTTAAAAAAAAGTCTTTTTTTTTTTTTCCCTAATAAATTGTTATCTGAACGAGATTTTATGGGAAATGACAGTGAGAGGAATAGGATTTGGGGATAAATTCACTTATATATGAGTTAATATGAAGATAATTACACGGATTTGTACTTTTATTTTTTCCTTTTTCCCTTTTTGTAATGGGGTTCTCAATCCAGTATGATCCTATTGTTATTATTTTTTACTATGAGAATCGAGTATCGTTAAGAGACCAATCTTTTAAAAATATGTATATAATATATATATATATATATATATAATTGGATAACTTTTCTCTTGATAGATAATAAAAATAAAAATAAAAACTGTCTGATTCATGATAAAGACAAACAATTTTATCACGTAGTTTAAAAGAATCCATCAAGCTAAATAATTTTTTTTAATCAAAATAAAACTAAATAGATTGTTTTTAAAAAAAAATTAAAAAAAATGGACCATGCCTAAGGCTAAATAATCTTTTCTTTTCTTTTCTTTTTTTTATATCTTTTGTCACCTAATTGATTCAGGTATCAAACGATACCTAAAGAGTTATTTTGAAAGCCATTTTATAAATTGGATTATACTCTTTTTAATTATTATCAAAAGCAAACAAATAAGCGAAGAAAATTTATGTTTTACCCAAAAAAAAAAAAAAAAAAAGAAGTAAATATATATATATATATATATATATATATAATTTTTACAAAAATAATAATTTAACAATATAATGCTTTTGTACATAAGCTTATCAGGTATTTTCAAAAAAAAAAAAAAAAAAAAAAGATGCTTGTTAAATCTGAAAAGATTGTTGTGTGTAAAGAATAATCAAAGGTGTATAAAATTAAACTATTTACAAACTTCTCAAAGAATAATTTCACCAAAGAGAGAACTTTGGATTGTGTTGAACTCGAGAAATCAATATGTTTTTCATTTCTAAATAAAAAGATATCAAATTAAATAAATAATATGATGGCATATGTTTTGAACAGTTTTGAATTATTCGATGATTATTACTAAGTGTGTTAATCGTTGCATTTTTTTTCTTAAAAGAATAAGGTATAATCATCATTAATATATAACTTCAATAGTTTTAGGAAATGAGTGATATAATTGATCGTTTCTATATTTATAATTTATTTCTTTAATGATATGAGTCTATATTAGTATTTTCTTAAATATAAAACGATTTTGTGAATGAATTTCAATAAATATATGGATAAATTTAAAATCATCTTGACCTAAGAAGCCAATAAAACTATAAATAAAAATATTTTTATCATGTCTTTTTTTTTTCCCAAACAAATATGAAGTATTTTGGATTAGTTGATAAATCATAAACTGTCCTTCCAATCTTTTATATTCTTTTTTTAATTTTAAAAGCTACATAAATTTATATTTTAGTTATAACAATATGATTTGGAAAAGACTTTATTATATCATATATTGTTTTGGTACTTCTTAAAAAAAAAAAATGAGGATTATCTTCTTTTGAATAAAAAAATATTATTTGTAATAGTGAATAATATGCCAGATATCAATTTAAATATTACTGTTAAAAGTTTCATTTTTAAATTTTAGTGTAAAAATTAATAGAATTACATATTCCAATTACAATTTATCTTATAAAGTAGTGATCATCACCAATAATAACAAATAACATAACTATTAAATAAATTATTTAATTTTTTTCTTCTGACCATTATATACACTAATACCCTTGAAGATTCAGCATCTTTGCACTTTTACAAGCTATCCTTCACTCTAGCAAGAAAGATTCCTTTTCTTTTTGTCCATTTGAGTTTGTTTGCCTCCTTTATGGGATGTTTGGGTAGTGGTAGAGTTAGTGGAAATTTAAATTCTCTAAGAAAGTAAAAAATTTTCTTGTTTGGATAATTTTTAATAGAAGAAATTTGTAGGTCCCAATAGAAAATAAATCTTATAATGTGGGAAACTTAGAGGGAAAATAGATCCTACGAAAGAGGTATCATTCTAAAATTTCCTAAGAAACTGGTTTTACTAATTTTTTTAAATACAATTTTATCCTTTAATTTAATGTATAAATTTATTTAATTATTTTTAAGTCCTATTTTCTTCTATAATTAATCGAACATTATAAAAAAAATCTCAATAAAACTCATTCTCAAAAAATCGAAACCCAAGAAACTGATTCTTAGAAATCAGTTTCCTTCAATACTTTCTTTTTTACTAAACACCCCATTAAAGTTTTTCATTGGTAAATCCAAAGCTTTCATCGTCTTGGTCCACTACCTTTAGTTTAGATGACTCTTATCTATTTTTGTCGAGGGCTATAGCTTCTAGTTTGCACTCATAGTATCAAATTACATTAATGTCCCTCAAATATGTAAATAGTGTAATATTAGTCTAAAACTTTTACACTATAATTTTCAATAAATACTCCAGAAAGAAGTGGAATCCTTTCATATGCAATCCTTTCATATGCAATGCACATGAATTTTAACAATTGTATGATGTGAAGTTTCAGCAATTTTTTAGTCAAATAAAAACAAATAAATCCGAACTGTTAAATTCTGAAATGGATCAAGGTTTCCTCTGGGATTGATTTGAAGTTTCAAATTTAATCATCAAAAAAGCTAAAGCTACTTTAAAGGTTTGGTAAAATTCAAAATTTTGATTATATAAGAATCTATATTTTTTGTAGCCTTTTTAAATAAGGATGTCAACGGGGTGGGACGGGGTCGGTTTTTAAAATCCCGTCCCCGTCCCCGCGGGAAATTTTACATCCCATCCCCGTGATTTTCCCCGTTTCTTTAGGTGCGGGGCGGGATCGGGGATTTTGCAAGGCGGGGACGGGGCGGGACGGTTTTCCCCATTTTGTTTTTTAATTGATATTTTTTAAAAAAATTTATATAAAAAAATTATTTTATGATTAAAATATAAAGAAAATGACTACAATGCAATAAAAATATAATAAAATACATCAAGGAACAAATTTACAATTATAATAAAATACATATTTAGAAAAATAAATAAAAAAAAAGAAGAAAATGATTTTACATAAATAAAATTTTATAAAAAAAATAATAAATATATATATATATATATATATAGGGGCGGGTTCGGGGCGGAGTTATTATTCCCCGTCCCCGGCCCATCCCCGACTCGGTTTTTAGGTATTTGCCCCGAGCCCACCCCGTATCCCCAAATTTTCGGGGAAAACCCGCCCCGTTAGGGACGGTGCACCGCGGTTTCGGGGATGGGCTGGGCAAATTGACATCCCTATTTTTAAAAAGTAGCAAAAGGACTAGATTAGTATCTTGAGGTTCTCATTTTAGCTTCTCTAATTACCCATAATTAAAATATCAATTTTATCCCTTATTAAAAAGTTAATATTATTTTTGTCCTAGATCTATTGTATTCTATTGAACAATGTTATGATCAATATTGTTTACTTTTTATTTTTTTGTCATTTACTATAATTTTTTTTAAGAAACATTTACTATAGTTCAAGCTTGTTTTTTTTACTTATTTTTCATTTTTTTACTTGAATTTACGTGGAATATTTTGATTTGGGCTTAAAATTATTTTTATAATTTTTTGAAAATCAAAATACTAATTTTGAACAATGTTCTAACATTGCCGGAACAATGCTGAAGACTTTGTTGAAACAACGTTCAGCCATGTGTCAGTTTCTGGTTGCTGGATCTACATTATTTAAATAATGTCTAGACACGTGTCATTTTCTGATTTAATTTTTTAAATGTTATTTGAACAACCTCATATGTTGTTCGGACAACATCTAGACATATGTCATTTTCTGGTTTGATTATTTAAATGTTGCCCAAACAACATTTCCCAAATTTGTTTAATCATCTTTTTCACTTAGGAAAAGTTAAAGAAAAAAGAGGAGAGCTGCCATTGATGATCAGTTTGAGCTCCTTGTTATTTTTGTGAGCTTTTGACCTCAAAAATCAATCTTTAGCATGTTTTCCTGATTATATTGACTTTAGATTGATTTTTCAAGTTTCTTGATGTTTGATTTTTTTACTTAGAGAAAAACCCATAGGATTTTTCCACCTATGAAACACCTTAAACACCTTTCCTTCATTTTATGTATATTGCTCTCTTGGATTTGTTATGACAAAACTTAGAGGAGTTTCTTTGCCAAGAAGAATATTGTGATGGTAGTGTTGGTGTACCCTTATAAGGAACATAGCTGGGACGGTGGTAATGGAGCTTAATCCCTTGCGAGGGAGACTTTGACAAAGGAGCTATAGAGTCATTTTTACAAAGAGTGGTCATCGCAGTGGTATGGGCTTAAGGCCATTGCGTCCAGAGTTAAGGAATCAAGCTACCCCACTATTAAAATAGTTAGGATTGTGGGTGTATTTCTTACACTTAGGATAAGACTCTGTGACTATATGATTTGCCTTTATTTTGTGGACATTTAGATTAAAGATGATGACTGACACTCGTAGTTTTTCTCATATAAAGTTACAATGTAAAAATATATGTCTGATTTTAATTTTTCAGTCATTTACCTTTATGTCTTTTTTACTTCTACTGTTGGAGAATTGAATTCTCATATATTTATTTTACTACATTTTGTTTATGTAGTTACCCCCTTCTCTTCGAGGTTCATTCCGCTTTGTCAATTTTTGCACCTGATTCTCTATGCAACACAGCTAAGATTGATTTTTTTTATAAGTTACAGTAATACCAAAATATGCCCAACTATGGAGAGTTGCTCTCGCTATCTAAATAGAGAATGCGGTGGTGGAAATCCCATTGAGATTACCAGTGGAATCTCTACTACAGCTTTAAAATCTTATGGTGCCCCAGATCAACTTGGAATGTCCATAGAGGGGATTTCTCTAGAAAACTTTCCTTGTTTTTTCCTTTTTTTTTTTATTTATTTTTTTTGGGGGTATATGAGTTGCCCAATCACACTAGGAGGACCATATCTATCCTTTAGAAATCTCCCTTTTATTAATATATTATTAAATTGCTTCATAATATTTCCCCAATAAAAAAAAAAATTGCTTCATAATCTTTATTAAAATTTTATAATTTACATCAAGTAAAGTTGGCTTGGTAATCTTCAATTTACTCTCTTCGTTGCTAATTAATTAGTCTTAAATATAAAAACTTTTCTTGTTGCAAATGTTCACATAAAGGATTTACGAGTATGTTTAATATTATTATTTTTTTATAATAAATATGTCTAGTATACTTAATATATTACCCAATATACTTAATAATTCTTCCATTATTTAAGTTTCATTGTATTTAGTTTATTAATTTATATTTTAATGTTTAATATATTTTTAGTTGATTAATTACTAGCAAAACTGAAATTTGGTTTTATCATTGACATCAACGAGATGAGGTAATCATGAACTGATTTTAAGAACATTAAAACTTGTAAATTATGGACAATTGTTGATTCGTAAAATAATTTTTTTCAAAAACAATCATTAACTGCTCTATATATTTTCCTTCAAAAAAAAAAAAAAAACTACTCTACATATTTTATGAATAATTTTTTTAGACTTTATTCTTAATATTTTATTTAGTTATTCTAAAAAATATCTATATATATTTTTTATAACTAATCTAACTCGAACATGTGTATAGACTTACTTGGCCCACTGATACAACCATTTAAGCATCCCTCCAGGTTCAAGGTTCAAACCTATCTTGGTAAAAATTTCACCTCTCCATGTTGTAATAAAATATTTTTAAAAAAATATTTAAAAAAAAAAAGGAACTCTAACATGTCATTGTCTTCCATTCAATGATACAAAATATGAGTACTGATTTTGCAACAAAATTAAAAAATATGACAATCATCATCTTGTAATAAATTATGGTGTTGATGAAGTATTCGAGCTACCAATCGGCAATGATCTGTACGTTGGCATCATTTTTGACGTGTCAAGATTCATTTTCAAGCCATTGGTTTATGCAACATCGATCCCACAACCAGGAAAGTTTGGCCTTCTACACTTCAAGATTCAGCATTTTTGCACTTTTACAAGCTATCATTCGCTCTAGCAAGAAAGACTCCTTTTCTTTTCGTCCGTTTGAGTTTGTTTGCCTCCTCTAAGGTTCTCCATTGTTGAATCCAAAACTTTCATCGTCTTGTCCACTACCTTTACTTCAAATAAATCTATCTATTTTTGTCGAGGGCTATAGCTTCTAGTTTGCACTTGTAGTGTCAAATTAGCATTAATATCTCTCAAATTTGTAAATAGTGTAATATTGGTTTAAAATTTTTACACTATAATTTTTAATAGACTCCAGAAAGAAGTAGAATCCTTCCATATGAAATGCATATGAAGTTTAACAATTGTATGATGTGAAGTTTCAGCAATTTTTTTTGTCTGCAATTAAAAACAAATAAATCTGAAGTGTTAAATTCAGAAATGGATCAAGGCTTCGTCTGGGATTGATTTTGAAGTTTCAAATTTGATTATCAAAAAATCTAAAGCTACTTTGATGTTTGGTAAAATTCAAAAATTTTGATTATATAAGAATCTATATTCTTTGTTAGCATTTTAAAAAGCAGCAAAAGACTAGACTAGTATCTTGAAGTTCTAATTTTAGCTTCTCTAGCTATGCATAATTAGAATATCACTTTTATCCCTTACTAAAAAATTAATATAATTTTTGTCCTAGACCTATTGTATCCTATTGAACAATGTTATGATCAATATTGTTTACTTTTTATTTTTTTTGTCATTTACTATATATATATATATATATTATAATAGACATTTACTATAGTTGTGATAAAAAAAAAATATTGTGTTAAATATTTAGTAATATATGATACATATATTAATATAATACTACAAGTAAAAATATAATAATAAATAATATACTTTTTAGTCATTATATGCCGTAATATCAATTAAACAATATTATTTACCAAATACTTATATCTAATATTGAATCGTATAATAATTATTAAATACTAATTTAATAAACACTTAACTAATTATTTTTGTTGAGCCAGTTTTTGTATATTGGTAAATTTTCATGAGTTAAAATACTGAATTATAATGTTTGTCTACTTTTGTCAATACTGGAGCATAAAGTACAAATTTCAATTAAGTATAGTAAGTGACCTACGACCAATTTCTCTGGTTATTAGGTGGTTTGACATGCACTTTTACACATAGCATTTTTCAAATAAATTCAATCTTGTTTTTTACTTGAGTTTACATGGATTATTTTGATTTGGGTTTAAAATTATTTTTATAATTTTTTGAAAGTCAATATGGTAATTTTGAACAATGTTCTAACATTGTTGGAACAATGCTGAAGACGTCGTTAAAACAATGTTATCTCACATGTCAATTTCTGATTGTTGGATCTACATTGTTGGAATAATGTCTAAACATGTGTCATTTTCTGATTTAATTTTTTAAACATTGTTTAGACAACCTCATTTATTGTTCGAACAACATCTAAACAAATGTCATTCTCTAGTCTGATTGTTTAAATGTTGCTCGAACAACATCTCCTAGATTTGTTAAATTATCATTTTCACCTAGGAAAAGTTAAAGAAAAAAGAGGAGAGCTACCATTAATGATCAATTTGGGCTCCTTGTTATTTTTTTGAGCTTTTGACCTCAAAAATCAATCCGCAGCATGTTTTATAAACTATATTGACTTGATTTTTCCCCCATTTCTTGCAAGTATTTTACCATTGGGTTTCTTGACCTTTGATTTTCTTAGTTAGAGAAAAACCCATAGGATTTTTCCACCTAGCACCCTAAACACGTTTCCTTCATTTTATGTATATTGCTCTCATGGATTTGTTATGACAAAACTTAGAGGAGTTTCCTTTGCGAGAAAGAATGTTGTGATGGTAGTGTTGGTGTATCCTTGCAAGGAACATGGTTGTGACGGTGGTGATGGAGCTTAATCCCTTGTGAGGGAAAGCTTGAAAAAGGAGCTACAGAGTCATTTTTGCAAAGAGTGGTCACTGTAATGGTCTGGGCTTAAGGTCATTGCATCCAAAGTTAGGGAATCAAGCTACCCCACTATCATAGTGGTTAGGAGTGTGGGTATATTTTTTACATTTAGGATGGGACTATATAACTATATGATTTGCCTTTATTTTGTAGACATTTAGATTAAAGGTAGTGACTGATATTTATGATTTTTCTCATATAGAGTTACAACGTAAAAATATGCATCTGATTTTAACTTTTCAATCATTTACATTTCTATCTTTTTATTTCTACTATGGGAGGACTAAATTCTCATATGTTTATTTTATTACATTTTGTTTATGTGTTTATGGGAGGACTGAGTCTTAATCTTTTTATTTTTTGCCATTTATTATCCTTTTGTTGAAGAAGAGAGTTATGAATTGTTAAAAAATATAAATTATGAAATTGTAGTTTGAAAGCATGGAAATATAATTTGAAGTCGGCCTAAGCTTTTGCAGGTTCATTTTATCATTAATGTTGGAAAATTTTAAATAACCAAGGACCTACTAAACCCCCTATCTCCTTGTCCTCCCCCACCCCCGTGCGATTATTCTCTTATTATGTCTAAATCTTATTATTTTATAATTTTCTTTATATATATATATATATATTTCTTTATTATTTATTTATTCATTTACTTATTTGTTTGTCTATTTGTTTATTCAATCATTTATTTGACATATTTAATCATAGTTTTAAAAATGTAATTATCAAGAGTTAACACTTTTGTAATTATGACTAGTTAATATGTAGATGCATCATGCAGTACTAGTATTCAGTATTGTTATACTCATTGTTTGGCACATAGGTTATATTTAGTTGTCCTTTGTGAGAGGTACTGAGCGATGGTAGGTAGATATTTTGTGACGATAACATCAACCACCTTCCTAGTGGCTGAATGGATGACAGGTTTAGCCATCCCTGTAAACGCTAAGGTGAGGGAGGGTAGACATATATTTTTATTGTGATGACATTAGCCATCCAATTGGTCATAAGATAGCAGATTATTTAGTAACAGTACCATTTGAAGGTTAATGGGGCCACACGCAGATTCTCTTCTCCCTTCCTTATTTGTCATGTAGTATTTGGGATACCAAGCATTAATTGACAACACCGGTATATTATATGGTACATTAAATATTCTTTTGATGTATATATATATATATATATATATATATATATATATATATATATATATTATATGTTAGGTGTACCGTAACATAACAGGGCAACGACCTAGTTATGCCCATTACCGAGTTAGCATCATATCTTTGTTGTCTATGAGATCAAAACATTGGATAGCCATCATAGACAACCACCCATGGCCATACTAGTAATAGTTGTTAAAAAGGTGGGAATCTTGCCACCTTGTGCAAACCAAAATCCACCAAGGTTTGCACCCTCTTTCTTTCTTTAAAAGAAATATTTTGTTGAATGACCTAATGCAATATTTATGTCTATGTTTTATGTTCCTTTTAATGTTTTTGAATACCTAAGTTTTATTGAATTTAGCTTAGGAATTGTCTCTTTGTTGGGTATTGATTTTATTTTATAAAATGGCTCTGTGCTGGAAACAGTGTTTCCAGCAACATAGGTTCATTTTTGGGGCTGGCATTCTCTAATCTTTTAGAACGAGTTTATTATTTTTGGATATGATGTAGTAGACATGTAAATGAAAATATAGAAAAAAGAATGACCCAAAAAGGCCTTGGGAAGCCCAAGATATGCAGCTTGCAGATTGGCATAACTGCTGAGATTTCCAACAGTTATGGCCCACGGGGTTGAGATGAATTGGAGGCCTTACCCAATTCTTTTGGACTTGGTCTTCTCTAGATTTCATCCTTGATATTTCAACATGCCACATGCCAAAATTCAAGTAATTTGGATGAAGATATCCCAGCCTTCCATCTGGTCAAAGTAATGGTACAGGATTAGGTGGAGACAGTTTTTTGAAATTCAGAATCTCACCAACTCTTGTCATGATTATGCACTCACATGTGAAGCTGGTGGTTGAAAGGTCATGTATCATAGTTTTGAGTGGGAAATGTGTAAATTTTGAATTTTAAAGACTTTCATTTGGTCCCACACACACCTTACATATATGAGACAAGTTTTGTATCTATATATGCAACAAATGAATGAAAAGAAAAAATGAATTAGTATGTTGTCTAGTCTTGTGTGGCCTACTCTAACATCGTCTCTTCTTCTTCATCTTCTTCTTCTTCCTTCAAAACAAAAACCCTAATAATCCTAAATATCACCATACTAAAAACAAATACGAAAATTAACCAAACATCAAACCAAAAACCGGATTAAAGGTTGTGGACAAGACTAACACCTTGCGTACAACACTCTTGGCCAAGTGAACCCAAAACCACACCAAACTCCAACATGGTATCAGAGCTTTGTTTGAACCATTGAGGGATCTTTTGAGCTCTCTTTCTAGCCTATTTTCTTGTGAGAGAACCCCCCATTTCATTCCTTTCATTTTTGGTTTGAAGTAGTACAAAAATCTAGCTAGAAAACTCACCAAAAATCCAACCCAAGACCCATTTTCTTCAAAAATCCGGTTTTGTGTCATGGCTTCTCAAAGTTTTGCACCTCCCACTCTACCAAAATTTGAGGGCCAAAATTACTCCATTTGGAGCATAAAAATGAAAGCCTACCTACAAGCCTTTGGACTTTGGGATGTGATGGAAGAAGGTTATGAAGTTGAGGAGTTGAGAGCAAATGCCACACAAGCACAAAGACTTGCACATGAGATCGAGATAGCTAAAGGATTCAAGACCTTGACAGCCCTTCATTCTTCGGTGAGTGACTCCATCTTCACTAAAATCATATATTGTACAAGTGCTAGAGAAGTTTGGTTAAAGTTGCAAGAAGAATTTCAAGGAAACACTAGAACAAGACAAATGCAGGTTTTAAACTTAAGAAGAGAGTTTGAAACAATTAGAATGAAAGGAAATGAGTTGGTTAAGGATTTCACCGATAGACTACTAAAGGTTGTGAACCAAATTAAAGTCCTTGGAGAGCCATTGACCGACCAAAGGGTTGTAGAGAAGGTATTGGTGAGCTTACCCAAAAAATTTGAAGCTAAGATTTCTTCCCTTGAGAAATCAAGGAATCTTAGTGAGATTACTTTGAGTGAGCTTACCAATACCTTTCAAGCAACTGAACAAAGAAGAGCCATAAGAAAGGAGAAGTCTTTGGAAAGTGCTTTTATGTCTAGTTAAAGCAAAAAGAAGAATAAAAAGAACAACAACAAGAATAAAGGAGGAACCGGTTATGGAGGTTTCAACAACAAGAACAACAACAATTCCAACAACAACAACAATGCAAGGCAACAACAAGGATGACAACAATAAAACTGTGGGGGTTGTCCACCATGCCCCCATTGCAAGAAGCATGGACATGCACCAAACAAGTACTTTTGAAGATCGGATGCAACTTGTGACAAATGTGGGCAAAGAGGACATGTTAGCAAAGTATGCAAGCAAGGATGGAAATAAGCAAATGTTGTAAATGAGGAGGCCGAGACCTTATTTGTGGCTACATGCCTTAAAGCTACAAGTAGTGGTTTTGGTTGGTTAGTAGATAGTGGTTGTTCACACGATATGACTTTTGAAGAAACCAACTTTGTGGAGCTTGACCGATCCTACAAGACAAGGGTAAAGATTGGGAATGGAAGCTTCATGGATGTAGAAGGAAAAGAAGACATCTCATTGAACATCAATAAAGGTACAAAACTTATCAAAAATGTTCTATATGTGCCTTTATTGTGTGGAAACTTATTGAATGTTGCACAATTGGTTGAAAAAGGATATGTTTTGAACTTTGGTTGTGATGGTTGTTTGATATCGAATGCTTTTGGAAATGAGCTGTTTAAAGTTTTCTTAAAAAATAAAAGCTATAGGTTGAATTTACTAGATAGTGAACAAGCTTTGAAAGGCAAAGTTGAGTCCATTTCTTAACTTTGGCATAAAAGGCTTGGTTACTCTAGTTATGGTGCAATGAAGAATACTAATGCTTTGGTGAATGATATGCCCTTGATTGATGATGTGAAAAATATGTGTAAAGTTTGTCAACTTGGAAAGTCCACTAGGTTGCCATTTCCTAAATTGGTGTATGGAGAGCCAAGGAGAAGTTAGAACTTGTTCATTCGGATGTGTGTGGTCCCATGAGTGTATCTTCCTTGAGTGGTCATAAATACTTTCTCACCTTTATTGATGACTACTCTAGGATGTGTTGGGTTTATTTTCTCACACATAAGTCATACGCTCTAGAAAAACTTATGGAATTCAAAAAGTTGGTTGAAAATCAAAGTAGGTCCACTTTTAAGTGCTTGAGGACCGACAATGGTGGTGAATATACTAGCGTGGCTCTTGAAGATTTTTGCAAAAAAAATGGAATAATTCATCAATTTACCACACCATACACAGCACAACAAAATGGTGTGTGTGAGAGGAAGAATAGGACATTGATGGAGATGGCTAGGTGTATGATACATGAAAAGAAAATGCTAGAGAAATTTTGGGCCGAGGCTATCTATACTAGTTCCTACATTCAAAATCGATGCTTCACCAGATCCATTGAAGGCAAGACACTCTATGAGTTGTAATTTGGAGAGAAACCATCTTTAGAAAATGTTAAAGTGTTTGGTAGTGTGCACTTTCTCCATGTTCACTCACACATGAGAGATAAGCTTGACAAAAAGGCTAATGTTGGTGTCTTGGTGGGATATAGTGAGGTTACCAAAGGTTTTAGGGTCTATAACCTAGAGACCAAAAAGTTTGTGGTAATAAGAGATGTGAAGATTGATGAGAATGGAAAATGGGATTGGAGTAAGGAGGAGTTATTAGTGAATGAGGATGAGCCATGGTTTGAAGAAGAAAATGAAGAAAGAAATGTTCAAAACAACAATGATGAAGAAAATGAGGAGGATGATGATCTATTCCAAGAAATCATTGGAGCCGATTTGGAGGTTGGTGATGGTGTTAGAGGGGAGAGATCTTTGTCTGAGATTTATGAAAGCTGTAATGTTGCATTTGGTGACCCTACATGTGTGCAAGAGGCCTTAATGAAGAAAGAGTGGAAGGAAGCAATGGATGTGAAAATGGAGATGATTGAGAAGAATGAGACTTGGTCCTTGGTCAGTAAACCGAAAAATAAGAAAGCAATTGGTGTCAAATGGATCTTTGGAACTAAATACAATCCAGATGGCACCATTTGCAAACACAAGGCAATATTGGATAAGGACCCAAGGAATGTGGATAAGCTAAGACATAAACTTGAGAAGGAGTTTGAGATATCTAGCTTGGGTCACATGAATTACTTCCTTGGTGTGGAAGTAATGTAATGCCAAAGAGGAATATTTATATCACAAGAAAAGTACATAAAAGATTTTTTGGAGAAATTTAATCTTGAAGAATGCAATCCAATGAGCACTCTAATGATCCAAGGAGAGAAGTACCAAAAGGAGGATGGCACACCAAAGGTAAATCCTACTCTTTATCGATCCTTAATTGGTAGTTTACTTTATGTGTGCTCATCTAAACCGGATATTATGTATGCCGTGTGTGTGCTTTCAAGATACATGTAAGCACCCACCCAAACTCATCTTAAAGGTGCCAAAAGAGTTCTTAGGTATCTTAAGGGCACTAGTGATTATGGCGTTTGGTATGAAGCAAAGGATGGGTTGAAGCTTGTTGGCTATTCGGATAGTGATTGGGCAGGCTGCATTGATGATATGAGGAGTATTTCAGGCTATTTATTTTCACTTGGAAGTGATCCTTTCTCATGGAATACAAAGAAGCAAAACACAACGACTCTAAGTACCGCGGAAGCTGAATACATTGCTTGCTTATCTTGTGCAAACCAATGTACTTGGTTAAGGAAGTTGATGGGAGATCTTGGTCATACTCAAGAAAGTCCAACCATCATCAAATGTGACAATACTTTAGCAATTTCAATAGCCAAGAACCCAATACAACATGGAAGAACAAAATATATTCCGGTGAAATATTATTCCTTGAGGGAGTTTGAAGATCTTGGAGTATATGAATTCGAAGGATAACCTCGTGGATGTTTTCACAAAGCCAGTTGGAAAGACTAGATTTGAGGCATTAAGGACTCTCCTTAATGTCTCTAGCAAGATTACCAAGGAGAAGTATTAAAAAGGTGGTAATCTTGCCACCTTATGCAAACCAAAATCCACCAAGGTTTGCACCCTCTTTCTTTCTTTAAAAGAAATATTTTGTTTAATGACCTAATGCAATATTTATGTCTATGTTTTATGTTCCTTTTAATGTCTTTTGAATACCTAAGTTTTATTGCATTTATCTTAGAAATTGTCTCTTTGTTGGGTATTGATTTTATTTTGTAAAATGGCTATGTGCTAGAAATAGTATTTTCAGCAACATAGATCCATTGTTGGGGATTGTGTTCTCTGAGCTTTTAGAATGAGTTTATAATTTTTTGATATGTTATAGTAGACATGTAAATGAAAATATAGAAAAAATAATGACTCAAAAATGCCTTGGGAAGCCCAAGATATGCAGGTTGAAAGTTGGCATAACTGCTGAGATTTCCAGCAGTTATGGCCCGCGGGTTTGAGGTGAATTGGAGGCCTTACCCAATTCTTTTGGACTTGGTCTTCTCCAGATTTCATCCTTGATATTTCAACATGCCACATGCCAAAATTCAAGCAATTTGGATGAAGATATCCCAGCCTTCCATCTGGTCAAAGTAGTGGTACAGGATTAGGTGGACACAGTTTTTGAAATTCAAAATCTCACCAACTCTTGTCATGATTATGCACTCACATGTGAAGCTGGTGGTTGAACGGTCATGTATCATAATTTTGAGTGGGAAATGTGTAAATTTTGAATTTTAAAGACTTTCATTTGGTCCCACACGCATCTCACATGTATGAGACAAGTTTTATATCTATATATGCAACAAATGAATGAAAAGCAAAAATGAATTAGTGTGCTGTCTAGTTTTGTGTGGCCTACTCTAACATCTTCTTTTCTTTTTTATCTTCTTCTTCTTCCTTTAAAACAATAACCCTAACAATCCTAAATATCACCATACCAAAAGCAAACACAAAAATCACCCAAAGATCAAACCAAAATCCGGATTAAAAGTTCTGCACAAGACTAATACCTTGTGTACAACACTCTTGGCCAAGTGAATCTAAAACCACACCAAACTCCAACAATAGTATATATAGGATCAGCCAATATCATGGGACTGTGCCATGGTATAGTATATGGTACATCAAGTGTTGTAGTCTTTGGGTAGATTGTAGCATTTGGACAGGTATATTAGCCTTCGGATAGGTATGGTAGCTTTCGGGCATGTTTATTAGCCTTTGAATAGATATTGTAGCCTTTGAACAGATAGTATAGCCTTCGAGTAGGTGTATTAGCCTTTGGGCTTATATTTCATTCTTCGGACAAATGTCGTAGCTTTCGGACAGGTATCTAACCGTCAAGCAAGTGTATTAGCTTTTGGGTAGGTATTGCATTCTTCGGGCAGGTTATCCAAATTCCTCATGAATTTGTATACATATGTGGAGGAAATATATAGAGGAAATATATATATATACTTATGTTGGTCCTAAATAGTGGTGATGTTATTGGAGTTTCTATTAAAGCCTTAATTGCTCAATTTAAAATATTGTTCTGTTGTATGCATTTTCTTAAACATAATTTATTTTATTAAAAGTTATCTTACGATTTATTGATTATCAACAGTAAATATATATCTATGTACTTTCTAGATATTAAAGGGTGGACTGAATAATTTATGGTTTTGGACCAAGGTTGTATTATTATTATTTTATGTACATTTATGTGTTTGGTATATTCATGAAGTGCTGTAGAAATGTGAGACTATAGTAAGTGGGTTGTGTGCGTAGCCATAAGTTATAAAGGTACGTATTTTCAATGTTGAGTAAAATCTTAGGAAGAGTCAAGACCATTCCGAGATTCAAGTAGTAAGCTTCATAGAGGATTTTGACACATATAAAGGTATTTACGATTTATTAATTATTATTTATATTTATATTTTTACCCTAGTGTTATTGAAGTTCTAAAAATCATTGAAACCTGTAGTAAGGCGGGGAGGAATAAAGCAGATGTATATTTTCGGAGTGAGTTTTTTGTGTAA
Source organism: Ziziphus jujuba (assembly GCF_031755915.1). Lineage (NCBI taxonomy): Eukaryota > Viridiplantae > Streptophyta > Magnoliopsida > Rosales > Rhamnaceae > Ziziphus > Ziziphus jujuba. Next base: position 15,194,444 of record NC_083390.1, read on the forward strand.
GGAATATTTGGGACGAGAAAATGCTGTCAGATTTTCTGTAAAACTTCTCATAGGATTTCTCTTAATCGGTGCCATCCTAAGGTTTTGATATGTAACCTTGGAAGGATCCTAACATCCATGCATTAGAAAAGAATTTAATTTTTTTTTTTAATAGAGTTTAGTATCTCAGGTGCTATTTTTAATTCTGGATTTATTATTTCTTTAAAACTTTTATTTCTGAAAATAAATCCAAACCATCAATATCAAATAATATGTTATGTTTTAAAAAGTTTTCAAGATTTAAACACACTACAAAAAAGAAAAAAGAAAAAGGGAATTAGCGACTAAGCCATCAGCGACGCAAAAATAATGGTCACTGAATGGATAAAATAGTGACCGGTATTTAGTCACAGAAACAATAGTAACAGATATGTGGAGAATTTTGGTTGACCTCTTATGGTGACCACAAATTTGGTCACAAATAGCAATTTTCAATGACCAAAAATTATTTGGTAATTAAAAAGGCAGGGCGGGAAGCTTTCCGCCTATTTTTTTTTTTTTGGTGGGAACATGAAATTTCAACGACCAACCAATATTGGTCACTCAAAGTACTTATCAGGGACCAACATATTGATCACTAATAAAATAAGCTAAAAAAATTTGTAAGAAAAAATAGCAAATAATGTTATTACAAGGCATTCCTCAACCAAATTGTTTTGGGTCGTCAAATGTTATATTTGTGACTAAAAAATTGGTCACTAAAGAGAATTTAAAATAATAAAGGATAAAAACAAATTTTATAGTAGGTTTACTTTAATGCCGTCAGCGACCAACTATGTTTGGTGAGTAAATGAAATGGCGGGAAACCATCCGCGTGCTTTTCCGTTTTGGCGAGAAGGAGAACCTTGACTAAATGTAAGAAAAAGAAACATTAAATTCATAATTTAATTATTTGAGCTACCATGTCAGTGGCCATTAAATAGGTGCAAACAGTGTTAATAATAATATTAATAAAATAATCCATAATGACCAAGTTTTTATTTGTAAAAATAATTTTTGAAGTTTAAAAATCTTTAGATCTCATACGAAATATTGAAATTTTAATTTTCATATAAAACCATATCTACAAATTGAATTAAATGCTTAAAAAAAATATTGAAATTTAATTTTCTTATAAAACCATATCTACAAATTGAATTAAATGCTACAATTTGACTAAAAAAAGTTTAATTAAAAATATCAAAATGATATCCAACAGTAATGAAAAAATTTTAATTTGCAACAATAAATTATTAAATAACAACAATAAAAGATTTAGTATCTTACAAATGATTTTAAAAATAAAGTTTTTCAATTAATAAGTGATGCAGAGATTTTCTAAAAATTTTCCAATTGAAAATTTTAAAGTAATTGTTCAATTTTTTTCCTTCATTCCCTATATTATATTTTTTAAGTAATCATATTTAAAAAGAAATATTTACTTGAAAAAAAAAACAGATTTTATAATTTTTTTAGATTTTATTATATATATAATCCCTAACCTATATCAAACTACATTTTGCTCCCTTCTAATTTATACATAAGTACATACTTGACATTTTTTTCTATATTCTTAGATGAAATTCATTATGCACTAACGATAATCGGCAATAGAGTTTAGGGTAAAATGATAAGAAAAAAATTTAAAATCAAAGTGTGAATCATGGTATACTCAACCACCTTGTTTAAATAGATGTTTCTTAATAATTGTATACTTGATTAAATTTGTGTGAAGTAATTATATTAACCACTGTTCACACATATAATTTTGGTTAACAATTGATACTCTATATATAACTAATAACATTATTATATGAATATTTTATATTGAAGCATTTATCATATAAATTATCAAAATTGATTTTTCTTTAAAAAAAAAATTAAATGTTTACAACCAAATTGCAAATATATTCTTTTTAGGTGAAAAGCTAAAACCGATGGATGGTTTGATAACTCTCCACATAGACCCATAGATCATTTTATTTATTTTTTGTATTTTTGGTTACAATCCCCATAAAACCATTTTTGGATGGATGATCCCCATAAAACCTTATAGATGATAAAATTGCATCGGCCTATTTCAATTCTAAAACTCTCTCCAAGAGTTCTTTGGATTGTCTCACCTCTCTAACCTTCTCATTGGTTCTATGACTGCTTGGATTGGCATCTCTCTCAAGCTCCATCTCAGGTGTGTTTCCGCTCCCAATTTCTCTCTGTGCTTTTTCTTTTCTCTGTTTCTTCATTTTTCCCTAAGTTGCTCATTCCATGAAATGTAGGTGAAGTATGGGTTAGTTCTTTGTTACTTATGAAAAAAAGTCAACCGGATTTAATGAGCTGATAAAGGAAGGATTGAAAGATTTATTAGGGACGTGAGAGGAAGCAAATCTGTGTTTGGTAAGAGACATCTATAACTTCTTCTTTTTTTCCCTTTATGTTTGCTATGGTGTTTTGAGAGAGATAGGTATATTGAGTTAGAGGAGTCTCTGTTCCTATATGTTATTGGTTTTTAGCAGTGTAGTTGATGTTTTCAAATAATAAAGTTCTAGAAATTTTGGCCACGTGTTGAGACATAATTGAATTTTTATCTTTTTTCCTATGTTCTTAACATAATTTATCTTCATGGATTGGAATGTTCTTGAACTGCTCAGTTGCTTTTGAAAAAACACAAGCATCGTAATTTGATAGCTCGAGATTTTTTGTTTTTGAGAGATATTGAAGCAAAATGCAAAAAAAAAATTAAAAAAAAAGGAAGGAAAAAAAAAAAAAAAGGGTAACCGAAAATGGGAAAAAAACTTGAGGTAGAGAAGTCAATATTGTTTTCCAACCAATAAACAAATATGATAGTTTGTGTCGGCATGGTGCATAATTTGGGGAGATTGGAATACTGATGGCATCCTCCATCTATATAGATGTATATACATATATAAATATGCGGGTTTGAGAAATAGAATAAAAAGACACTATAACATTTCCACAGGATCAGTGGTGATTGCTTCATTTATTCATTATACATGTTTGTATATATATACGTATAACAAAAGAATTGAATGATACAATATCATCCCTTAGATATTGTATTGATATTATTTTTTTATGATTGTAGGATGGTAATATAGGGGAAACAAATATTGCCAAAATATTACTTTAAATATGCCACCTAAGAGAACAAGATATGTACCAGCAAGAGAGACTTTGGTTCCTAGGAGGTCTCCTAGGACGATAGCATCATCTAGAAGAACTCCATCGCCTATGGAGACACCATCCCCTAGAGGTCGACAACCTATGCAAACACTAGACCATTCCACAACACCAACGCCTAGTAAGACATCAATACCTGGTGGTCTAGAGTATGTGGAAACACCAATTCCAAACATTACATCGTCTAGAGGTCATTCGACTATAGATTCTATAGATAAGAGTACTAAAGATGCACCTGTATCCACTGGTATGTTGGTAATCTATCATATATGTTTATTAATTGAGAATCTATATTACATAGTATTATTAATTCACATTATTTCACTTTGTCGGTCTAACGAAGAGAAATACACGTGGCATTACTCGAGGATTGGAAATGTTCAAAATGTTCTAAAGCATGGCAATGTAATAAGGCTAAAAGGCTATATAACCATCATGCTGGATCAAGATCATTTATTGCAACAAGGGCAGCACTGGTTTGACATTTTTCAAAAATTACTTTAGTTATATTTGAGGGTGGATTAGTATTTCTTTATTATTTTTCCAGATTTTGGTGAATTGTCGGTTCATAAAGTGCTTGGTAAGTGAAATTGCCAATTGCATTAATATCTTTGATATCTTAGTGTTTACTTAGCAATTTTAAGGATAAACCTCTAGCTCATGCATCTTATGTCTATTGAAATTTGGTTGTCATTGGATGCTTTTGGATTTTTACGAGTTTTGGTCCTTTGACAGTTTATAATATATGTCATGTATCTATAGCATAAATGGATTTTAGCTTAGAATTCCATGGCTTTAATGACTATTTAGTTTCATTGCCATGATAAAAAGACAAAAAAATGAAGCTAAAAGGGACATTTACTATTACTACTTTTGTTATTCCTACAAACTGTTTATGCTTCAACTTTGTTGATATTGAATTTTTACTGCCATGTAGTTATAGTTCTTTCTGATTCTGTTGAGCTGTTGTTACCCTTGTTTGTGAGCTGTTTGTAAGCTATCAATCCTGGTGATTCATTGGAATGTTGAATTGAAGTTGGAGATTATGATTATAATGTTATATAAGTGTCTATTTATACATATATATATATATATATATATATATATATATATATATATATATATATATATATTATATACATACAGAAGGTTTAGTCCCAAATACGAAGGTGACAATCGTTTTGTTGAGGCAGGCAAGTAAAATTTTCTATCTTTTTATTTTGTAGTCATCTCCAAGTGAACCAATTGATGAGATTGAGTTATTCAAGGGAACACAATGGACACAAAAAAAAGGATAGAATAATGTTATAGCTGAATCAAGATATGTAAGTTTTACTTATCACTCCTTAACTGGTTTGTCATTTTACTTATCACTCCTTAACTAGTTTGTCATACTTGTAATATCTTATAATGACATCTTTATACCTTTCATGTTGTTAGAATGAGATGGTTCAGCTACAAGAAGCACAAATGCAGCAGATATAAGATGATGCTTCTCCTGATGATACTGCTGCACCTGTTTGTTTGACAGAATCTGACATTCATGCACAAGTCCTAGGTAGAAATTCTGGATTCATTTCTGGTGTTGGACCAGCTTCAAGAAAGAGTTACAGCATGCAGCTTAACCAACCTATCCCTCAGTTGCCTATAGAGTTTGAAGATTATAAGGTTGAGGTAAAAAGACTTGCACAAGTTGTGGATCAACAAGCAGAACTCATTGCCAAACTTTCTGCATTATTGGATGTGAGTTAGCATCCTTCAAGTTCCAGCCAGTCGTCGTCTCCGTCGTCTCCGCCACCACCACCACCACCTACTGCAACAATGACTTGATGTTATGGTTTCTGCTTGTGATATGCATGGCATTAAAATTCACCTATACACAGTTTTTTGATAGTGTACATAGTTAGAATGCAAAATATTTGTATTAGGTTAATTTTTGGTACTATGCATGGTTATAGACATTTGCAATCATAAGTCTTTCTGCAAAGCATGTACAGTCACAAGTGCATTGTGACATTACAAGTAATGTTCAAAACATTAGAAATCAAGCTGTGTATATGTATATATAGGCGTCTTTTGGTATACTACTTTATGTTTATAGTGGAATTATATAAATGTATGCAATGAAAAGTATATGTAGGGAAGGACACTACTTTATAATCCTATAACTATGACATAGATTTTAACTGAATTTGATACTATGCCCTTTCCATGGCAATACAATATTTAACTGCAATGTTTTAAAGGTTTATGAGTTTAAACGAAATTGAGGACAAAAATGCAAATTTAAATAAGTAAATTAAGGATAAAAAATGCAAAATGAAAAATAGTTTGTGGGATTCCATCTCTCCCATGCATGATTTTACTTTTTTTTATTTATTTTTTATTATTATGTTTTTTTACATTTTATTGTTTTCAATAACAAGAATAAACATATTGAGAAAAAAAAAAGCTTGTTTATATTAATGTTGTTTAAACTCGAGTGGAGGCAAGCTGCATTTTCTTCAATTCGTACTAGTTCGACTTTTTTTTTGTTTTTGTTTTTTTCACTAACTGTAATGTTATAATTATTCTTGAAGTAACTTATTTTTAATTTTTAATGTATTTTTTAATTGTTAACCGTCAAAATTATATGTAAACATATATATATATATATATATATATATATCTTTTGTGCCTCAATTAATGCTTAACTTTTGACTATGAATTTATAATAAACGTATTTTGAATTATTAGTTGGTTCTATGTCAGCAAAAACACTTTTACTATAAAAATGATTATTATTTGTCAAATCTTTTTGTTTTACTTAATATTGTTATCATTTTTTGTTTTCGCAAATTAGTGACACGATTATTACCGACATAACATAACAATTATTTATGATTATATATTTTCCATTTTAATAATTAATTAAAAATTTGCAAATTCTTACCCCTTAATGATTAATTGTGAAAATTTATATTTATAAATTGTTGGAAGATATTTTGATAGTACAAATAGTGAAATGGAAAGCGTCTAACATTCCCGGTCTTAGTGTAATTTTCTAACATTAAATTATAACAAACCTTATTACAAACCTTAAGGGCTTAGATGTATTATAGCATTGTTTTTATAAGTAACTATATGTACATAGGGGAATGTACCGTGTAAAAATTAGGGGTTCGACAAATATTGGCGATCCTTAACTGTTATTAGCTAATGGTAAATAATCACTTTTTTTTTTTATTAAAATAGATAGTAAACATAATTATTTTTCAAAATTATAATGTATTTAAAATAAAACAGTTTTCAACTATTGAATGATCCTTTAATTGCTAGTACGATTTGTCAAATATTTTTTTATAGATTCCGACCCCTTATATATATATATATAATCCGCAATTTATTTGAGATACTATATGTCACCGTATAATTATTTATAAAATATGTGTTTATAGTTGGAAATCAGATTCAACATGATAACGAAAATCTATATGGTTGGAAAACTACATAGAATCATAAACACTTTGGTTTTTTAGTACAATCACCAAAAATGGTTATTTTCTATTTAATTATTATGATTTCGATCCTTTTTTTTTTTTTTCTCAAAGAACATTTGTTATGTTATTATAGTTTTTATCATACAAAAAAAGATGTTATCTGCATACTAATCTACAAAAATACTTGTACATATATATATATATAAATATATATTATCATTAGGTGTTTAAATTAAAACTCATGATCATGGTATAAATTAAATAACTGCAAATGGACATAAACTTTGCTGATACTTTAACCACATTATAAATATATTTCCTAATAATTTACACTTGATTATAAATAAAAATTTAATAATTCACTTTCCAACATTAAATTTTTATATGGTTAATTCTTAGGTTCATATGATTTGGACAAACGAAAAAAAGAGAAAAAGAAAGACAATAAAGAAAGATAGAGAAAGTACACGAAAATTTATATTGGAAAGTGAAACCCAAATATGAATTTCTACTTTGGTGGGAAGTTTTGCCGCCTGTTTCCATATTTCCCGTTTGTTTCATTTTGCTAAAATCCCTATCCTTCCTTTATGTTTACTTTTTAGCTAAACCAAATTCCTATTTGAAACGTTTTGTGTGAGAAGTGTCCACCCCTCTGTGCAACCATTTCCAACAGTAACACTCTCAACCTTTCTCTCAGTTTTTGTTTTCTTCTTTTCAAAATACATTTTTTGTTCTCTTCTAACCTCTGCTATCACCTATCGAATCTCGTCCAAGTCCAGAATTTTGATTGAATGAAGAAGTCATTGTTCGTATGTACTTTTGCTCCACTTGTAAGGTATTTCTGTACATGAATGATTGGGTTTTATACATATCAAATGAAAGCAGCTGGATTGAGTAGCTAGATGGGGAAGCAGCTGAATGTGTTAAGTTGAGAGGGAAAAGGTTCTTCATGACCTAAGGAAGGCATTCTTGGTAAAAGGCATTGTCTTTCTGATTTTGTGGTGTCTTTCTCTAAATGACAAAGTTATAATACTGTAAATATTGAAAAATATATCAGATTTTTGTTTTTGGATTCATACCAAACTACATGATGAATCACTAGGAAAACAAATATACGTAACCTGCATTCTTTGTTGGAACAACCAATAGCTTATTGCAGCATATATAGGATTAGATGAATACTTTTTGTTACTATGACTTATACAAATTACATTTTCAAATCTTATTTGGTTTGTATAATTTCTAAGCTTATATGTCATTTCCTGGAATTATGGTTTGGTTATTCGTGGATGAGGTGGTTTTTTCCTTTTGACTTACCCTCCAATAAAATTGAAAAAACTAATTTATTATTATGGCAAAAACCATAAAATTAGTGCATCTACACGAACTTTAGCCCAAAAATCATGTGACAGAGCAATTGAAATAACTAAATGCAGGAATACTTGCAAACTCCAAATTAGCTTATAAACCAAGTCAGCATAGAAACATAATAATATTGTTAATATTCTATTTAAAATACTAGGTTGCAAGATACCTCTATATCACAAAGTTTAGCCATAACTTAATGCCTAATAAGTTGGAAACTGCTATCCTTATTCTTTTTAAGGAAAGTATATGTATATACATATAATTTTTATATGATACAAAAATATATATTAGCGGCTCTTGACATTGTGCTTCCACTACCTTTCTATCACCTATAAAAAGGATCATGCTATAAGAAAACATACTGGACAAAAGGTCATTGTAGTTTTATCTTTATTATGATAAAGTGAAGTTGACGATCAATGTTAATTCTAGATGGTTATGAATATACTCCAAAAACAAATATTAGTGGAATAAATAATGCTTAGTATACTTATCATTGTTCTTTATGCTGTTGTTTTTTAAATAGACCATTTCATGCCTTTGAGTATATAAATATTGCAATATCTGTTCTCCTTTTGCTGTTTAACTAGCTTATTATTTTTTTAATTTCCTAGCCTTTAATGTTATCTTGCTGTGTATTGAGACCCTTAGACCCATTTTAGCTTCAATATTGTACAAATGAATTTATTTTAAGTGATTGATATATTATATTCTTGTAACTATATATACTATTGGTTTCTACTAGGACGTTATGGATAAAAAATGGATATGGTGTCATGATAAGCTGTCAGATGAATACACAAACGGTGTTAAATCATTTATTGAATTGGCTAAACATCATTTAGATGAAGATAATAGGAGTAGATGTCCTTGTCGATATTGTCATAATGTTTATTTCCAAGATATAAGTGTAGTTGAATAACATTTATGGGTGAAAAGATTTTCACCAGATTATCGCAATTGGATTTATCATGGAGAGGCATTGAATTTTGAGGATATTGAAATGGGTTTTGAGGAAGATGATGAAGCTATTGAAGATGATAGAGAAGAAGATGATAATGACGATATGATGGCAGCATTAAGAGATGCTGCAGGTGACATGGATATTGATGTAGATGCAGATGAAGGTCACATTGGAGATCAAGATCATAGCAATAACAAATTTGCAGGATTATTTGATGAAGTTGAAAGCAAGTTATATCCAGGATGTACAAAGTTCTCTACAGTGACCTTTTTGGTCAAGTTAATGCATATAAAAGCTTTAAACCATTGGAGTAACAAGTCATTTAGTATGTTGCTTGAACCTCTCAACGAACCACTTCCAGAGGGTACTAAATTGCCAAAGTCTTATTACAAGGCAAAATGTACACTTCATGCACTTGGATTAGGATATGAAACGATTCATGCTTGTAAATGGGATTGTGCATTATTTTGGAAAGAATCAACTAAATTGGATAAATGTCCCATATGTGTTGAACCGAGATACAAATTTCAAGGTACTGAGGGGAAAAGGATGCCTCAAAAGGTGCTTCGCTAATTTTCTATTACTCCAAGATTGCAAGGTTATTCATATCTCGTCATACTGCTATTGATATGAGATGGCACAAAGAGAGGCGTCCTAACACAATGGAGTATTGAGGCATCCAGCAGATGGGGAATCATGGAAGCACTTTGATGAGCAATATCCGATATTTGCTATGGATCCTCGTAATGTTCAGCTAGGTGTTGCCACTGATGGATTTAATCATTTTGGTAATATGAGTACTTCGTATAGCATGTGGTCAGTGATGTTAGTGCCTTATAACCTGCCACCTTGGAAGGGCATGAAAGAGACTTTTTATATGATGTCACTATTAATACTAGGCCCAACAGCTCCTAGAAAAGACATTGATGTGTACTTACGGCCTATGATTGATGAATTGAAAGATCTATGGACAAATGGTGTCACCACATATGACATCTCTAAAAAGGAGAGGTTTACCATGCATGTAGCAGTGTTGTGGACAATACATGACTTTCCAATATATGGAACACTTTTTGGATGGAGTACAAAAGGATACAAAGCATGTCCAACTTGCAATGAAGATACTTCTTCCTAAGCTTTAAGAAGTAAGATTTATTACATGGGACATCGTCGATATTTATCCATAAATCATGCATGGAGAAATAATTGACAATATGATGGAAAGCCTAAATGAAGATTAGCTCCAAGACAGTTTTCAGGAACTGAAATATTGCAACAGTTAGATAGGACAATTGAAAGCAGACTGAGGAAACATCCTGACAATGTGGACAAAAAGAGAAAACGTGCTGCCTGTGAATTAAATTGGACAAGGAAAAGTATATTTTTTGAACTAGAATATTGGTTTAAATTAAAATTTGGCACAATTTAGATGTGATGCATATTGAGAAAAACATCTATGATAATATAGTTGGAATAATGTTGGACATCAAAGGTAAGTCGAAGGATACTGACAAGGCATGTATGGATTTAAAGGATCTGAAAATTTAAAAAGAATTGCATTTACAAGAAAATGGTGGTAAAGTTTTGAAACCTTTGGCATGTTTTTCATTAACAAGGAATGAAAAACATGACTTTTGTAAGTTTTTTAGGTCTGTTAAATTTCGAGATGGCTATGTTACTAATATTTCAAAGAATGTGAACATTAAGGATGGTAAGATATCAAATTTGAAAACTCATGATAGTCATGTTCTTTTGTAGCAACTTTTTTTTGTGGGTATAAGACCTTACATTAAGAAAGAGGTTTGTGCAACAATTATTGAAATGTGCATGTTCTTCCAAAAACTTTGTGCACGAACTCTATCTATTTCAGACTTGTTACAAAAGGGGATAATAGTTACATTGTGTAAGTTAGAAAGAATATTCCCTCCAGTCCTTTTTGATATCATGGTTCATTTAGCAGTTTACCTACCATATGAGGCAAAAATGGCAGGACCAGTACATACTCGCTGGATGTATCATTTTGAAAGGTACAACCTTTGGTTATTAAAGTTGATCACTCAATTTACGTTCTCTTATTTTATTTTTTTACTTTTTTTTAATTAATTTGATCTTTTTCATTCATTGTTAGAGCTTTGGGAACATTGAAAAAATATATGAGAAATAAAGCTCATCCAGAAGGTTCAATAGCAGAGGGTTATGTTGTCAATGAGGCTTTAACTTATTGTTCAATGTACTTTCATGGTATTGAAACTCGATTCAATAGGCCAAAACGTAATAAAAATGGTGAGAATCAGCTTGCTTTGACTTTGTCAGTATTCACTCAACCTGTGAACTTGTTGGGGAAACCTCAATTTGTTGAATTGAAAAATGATGATTATAAAAAATCTCGTTGGTATATCCTTTATAACTGCTGTGAGTTGCACCCATATATTGAGTAAGAACCAAAACTTATGTATTATTAGTTGAAGTTCAAGATATGTAAATTATAAATCCATATTTCTAATTAAATTATATTTTTGTAGTGAGCACACTCAAATATTGCAAAACAGGGGTGTCACAAGTATTCTGCAGGTACAAGAAAAAGAATTTCCACAATGGTTTGAAGAACGGGTATGTATCTATTAGTTATGAAAGGTAAAATTCAAGCTTGATATGTAAGTATTGTTTATTAGTTAAAATTACATTTTCACAGATAAAATATTTGAGTAGATGTAAATATCCAAGAGTAACTAATGAGTTATACTCACTAGCATGTGGTCCTGATTATGGAATAAGATCATATAGTGGATGTGTAGTAAATGAAGTTCGATATCGTACAAAAGTTCGTGATGCTAGGGGTGTCACTCAAAATTGTGGAATTTGGGTTGTAGGTGATCATGATGGTGAATCTTGTGACTTTTATGGGGTAATAGAAGACATTCTTGTGTTAGACTATAGGTCCAAACACTCTGTTGTGCTTTTTAAATGTGCATGGTTTGACACAAATGTGAAAAAGAAAAAGATGATCACAAAGTTTCAATTCACAAGCATTAATATCACTTCATATTGGTATAAGAAAGACCCTTTTGTCCTTGCCTCACAAGCTAACCAAGTGTTTTATGTGGATGATTACAAGATGGGTCAACATTGGAAAGTGGTTCGAAAGGTGCATCACCATCATCTATGGGATTTTCCAGACTGATTAGATGAAGTTGTTGATCATGATGATTCATTTGAAGTTGATGAGTTGGATGCTTATCAAGAAAATGATTCAATGGACATTCAAATTTTATTTGAATCAATTGATATTCAGCATCTTAATTGTGAAAATGTTGAACCAATAGAAATTAATTTGAAGAGTGCAACAAACTATGAAGATGCAAATAATGAGCCAGAGAGTGAAGATTTTGAAGATACAGATAGTGGTACAGAGAATGGTGCAGAGAGTAAAGATTATGAAGATGCAGATAGTGGTGCAGAGAGTGAAGATAATGGGGAGTACAATGAGGAAACCGACAATGATAGTGAAGATGAGTTGTTAAGTAATGGTGCAAGCGGTGAGGATACTGATTCATTTGCATAAATAAATAAATATATATATATATATATATTTATATATATATATATATATATATATATATATATATTTTTTCCTTTTCTTAGTTTCCTATGTAATGATTTCTATCCATGTTAAAGATGATTATGCTCCATTTCAACTAATTTAATATAACCATATGTTGCCTTTTTAATATAGCTTACTAGCATATATATATATATATATATATATATATTAAGTCAAGAATGTTCATATTGTTAGCTAATAATTCTTTTTTGTTTTTATTGTCATCACTTTACATATACTCTTATTTTTTAAAGTTTTATCATAATATGAATATATTGCAACATGTTATCACCTTGGACATATTAGATAGTTCCATCACTTTGCATATACTAATTACTTGTATTGTTGTATTTATGTAATGATTTATATTCATTATACTGTTTTATTTGTGTAATGATTTCTATTTATGTTTATGATGATCATACTCCATTTTAACTAGGTTAATATAACCTATGCTGTCTTTTGAATGTGGTTTATTTGCATATATTAATTACTTATATTTATATTCTCAGTTAATAATTTCTTTATGTTTATGTTATTATCAATTCTAATATACTTTTATTTGTTAAAATAGGGGTGTTATCATAATAAAAAATATTGCACCATCTTATCACTTTGGACAAGCACGTAATGAGAAAAATGAGTACATTTTTTTTTTTTTGTTGCAATTGATTACCTCTACAATGCCGATCATGATCCTAATAGGATATTTCTTAGAGTGTATCAGGAGGATTAGATATATAAATATATATATATATATATATCTATAAATATATATGTATATTTGTTTTTTTTTTTTCCAATTCATAATAGTATTTAGAGTAACAGTGATTCCATTTCCTTCATGTTTTACCTTGTGCAAGTTATTTTTGGATTGCGAATTACTTGTATATTTGTGCAGAGTATGTTTTGATTGAAAATTAATTATGTATTTTCTGGTTGAATTTAGCTCAATCATGAATGCTATTGGCTCAATAAAAAATCTTTTATTGGCGAAGTTATCATTGCATTTTTAAGAGTTTATCTTTTTTTTCCTAAATTTTATTATTGCCTCTATTTGTCAAATATTCACAAATGCATTTAGTGTTCATGGAGAATTTGAATGGAAGTGAGGGATATTTATCATAGAGTAGTTATGCACATTTTTTTCCCCAATGTCAATCAATTAGTAATTTGTTTCGTTTGTATTTTGTCCTCAATTTTTTATATTTAAGAATGAGATGGTATGATTACAACAAATATGTGTGGATACAGTTTATGGTATGACTATAATAATAAGCATGGATATTGGTAGGTGTTTTTGAAATTACATTGTAGCATCTCACAAGTATAAATTATATTGTTTGCTTTATTCTTGTTATATACAGATGCTTTTTCTTCTTTAATATTTTGTGTTTACAATGTAAATATAGTGTGGCATCAATTTCATGTATGTAGTGAAATTTATAATAATATAATCAGTTTTATACTTTTTGGTTAAACATATAATTGAAATTTTATAATATTATTAATATTTATTAATATGCATAAGCATAATAAGCATAATTCACTATTAATCTGTTGGTCGCTCAAATTATATTTCACCAACCAATTCAATGGATACCAAAATAAAGGTTTACTAAAACCCAATATTGGTAATTGATAATGCCATTTCTATAAATGAATTTCGTTGCTGAAATATCTTTTCACTTCATTAACCGTTATTGACCAATTCTCAATCACTAAAAAAAGGATAGAGTGACTAACATTTTGGTCATTAAAATGCATTTCAAATTGGCAATGATTATTATTAACCACAACATTCGTTAGTGAAAAGTTCCTCGATGACCAAATAATAGTTATAGAGTAATAAATTTTGCCACCAAATGTAACTAGACAGTATACCGATAATTTTAGTGACCACTGCAATGTGTCACGAAAATACTATTTAAGGACCAAACAATTAGTCGTTGAAACTAAATTTATGCGACCAATTACATTGCTGCTAAAACCATATTTTCGCAACCAACTACATGGTCGTTCAACAACTATTTCGATGACTAGAACGTTTTGTCATTGAAGAGAGCTTTTAGTTACCACCATTTTGGCCACGAAGATTTTAATAATTGGTCCCATAATATTTTTGGTTACCAAGTTATAAGTTTTTAATGACCAAAGTATATGCTTAAAGTGACCATAAATAGTTACCAACACAGTATTGAGTGACCAACTATTGATTGCTCATATTTTCTTATTAGTTGGTAAAAGCTTAAAATTGGTGTCATTTCTAATATTCAAGGAGTTTTAAAGACTCATTTATGGTCACCAAATACATAAAAACTGGTCACTAAAACCTCAAAAGATTTAGCAACCAACATTTATTGGTCACGGAAATATAATTTGTTACGACATTTATGCGACCACGTGGTGACCACGGTTTTTTGGTCTCTAAAACCCACTAGTGACCAAAATAGGATGTTTTGCAACTAAATTAATAGTTGTTAAAAGGCTTTTTTTTAGTAGTGACATTTTTCCTTTAGATAATCACATCGAGCAACAAATCAAGTGTAACTTTTGAGATTGAATGAATTCTTATACTTCTAATTTTTTTTTCCATATGTTTTGCATATCCAAAAATATATTTTGTAGTAGTTATATTTACATTCAAATAATAGAATCTATAGGTCTCAAATATTTTACCAAAATAAAAATGCTTAAAAATAATACAGTTATAAAACCTAATTTATGCCTTGCTTGTAATAAATTTAAATTTGATGATACTGCATAGTTGGACTTTGACACTATTACCTGCATGAAGATAATAAAAGAAGAAGCAAATATTAACTCTTTATTTAGATTAATCAAAATGAGCATGGAGACGAATTATTGGCCCAAATTAAAACATCATATAAAAACTAAAATCCAATCAATTTAGTCAAATAAAAGATATAAAGAAAAAAACAAAATCACAAACTAGAGAAACATGAACAGTAAAAATTATTAGTGAATAACTACAATAATGAATTTATAGAATAGAATTAAAAAGTATTATGAGAATGAATATAAATTCATTAAAATAAATAGCACCTAACAAACTTACTTTTCATTTTACGGTCTGTTTGGATAATACTAAATCTAGTAGGAATCTAATTCCTTTGGAAAAATAATGATTTTCTTTTGTTTGCATATTTATTATGAGATTGAGAAGTGTGGCTTAAAAAATTAGAGTTATACCATTGTAGGAAAATATTTGAGAAAATAAATGTCATTTTAAGAATTTTAGAGAAAATAGTTTTGAAACTTTTTTAAAATACATATTTTCCTTAATTTATTATACAATATTAAATTTAATTATTTACAAATCCTATATTTTTTATTACTCACCAAATATAACAAGAGAAAAATTAATTCTAAAAAAATTAAATTTTGTGAATCAATTTCTCTCCAAACTTTAATGCTTCCCAAACGAAGCTTTAAGGTTCTTTAGGTCAGAATGACAAATTAAAATTAAACAAATATGAAAGATAAATTAATGAGTAGAGAAGAAAGAAAGAGAGTAAAAGAAAAAAAAAATGCATAAATAAGAAGAGTATTTAACATTTTTTGTCTCCTGTTGTAGTGTTGAAATCTAATGAATTATTGAAAGATAATACAAAAAATTTTAATTACACTTGGTTGATTTTCTTTTCCAAAAATAAAAATAATTAAAGATAATTACAATAATAAATGATCAATTAAATATAATTTAGAATTCCAACAAAGCTAAATTCTTATATTTTCAATATAAATTAATAATTATATTTTATTTAATAAATGCATATGTGTGTATATATATATATATATGTATATAATATAGAAATTCTTTTTTTTTTTTGGGAGAAATTGGGGCCCCAAAGCATAAGTCTTAGTGACATATGCCTTAAGCCGCCCCCATAATAAGTAGCTATTGTACAATTGAATCTCCATATATTTCTCATAATTAGGATAATTCCTTTTCAATTACAATAAAGTACATAAATTGAATATATATATATATATATATATATATATTTTTTTTTTTTTTCTTTTTTCTCTATAGCTTTTATCTCTTATCATTCTTTTAGTATCTCAGAATTAGACTTTATTTGGCATAATTTTTATTTTTATTTCTACTTTTTTAAAGTGTTTTATGAAAAAAATTATTCTTCATTGAATTTGGTTAGATATGCTTTTAGAAGTCCAAAATAACTTTTAAAAATTATCCAAATACTTAAAAAAAAGAAAATTTCTAGTTTCAAAATTACTTTTAACTTGTTAAAAATTATGTCAAATAACTCTGAAAAACGAATTTCCATTGCTCAAAGGAATACTGCCCTTTCCCCCCACAAAAATATTGGGTCTTACGCATATGATCTTACATGAATCCTACACATTTGTAAAAGGAGGGAGTAATGGTCCAAAATTTGCAATACCATGAGAAAAGGAATCGCTCAATTTATTTCTGTACCTTTTTTTTTTTTTTTTTTGGGAAATAAATTTATTTCTGTAACTACAGTTAGTACACCTACACATTTATTATGACAGCATGGTTTTGGTAATATATTTATTATTATTATTATTATTATTATTTTAAGTGAATGGTTGTACGTATTACCAAAAATGTGGATGGAAGTACATTTATTATGTAAGCATGGATATGCAGGATAACATACCATAAAGTTATTTCACCCAAAAAAAAAAAAGAAGAAAAAAAAAAAAAGAGAAGATAACATATTATAAAGTTGTTTTTTTTTTAATGAAAGTAACAAATTATACAGTTTAAAATATATTTTTTTCTCTTTTTTGTCTTTTGGTTTCAACTAAAACTCATTTTTAGTTGAGAGGACGTTCGAAAGAGGACGTATCATTAAGATATCTACACTCCATCATGTATAGAACCAAACACACACACACACACACACACACATATATATATATATATATATATATATATATATATATATATATATATATATATAGAGAGAGAGAGAGAGAGAGAGAGAGAGAGAGAGAGAGAGAGAGAGAGAGACACACACACACACACACAAGGAAAGAAATAGAAATACGTTTCAGTTGAAGTTTTTTAAGAGGATATATCTGGGTCTTTATCATTAAAATAATATTGATAAACTACATAAACTTCATTTCTTAATTTAATATTTTCCCACTTGCAAAATCACTTTTGTATTATTTCAGACACTTCCCCTTAATATTTTGATTTTGCTTAGATTAAACATATATATGATTACCTTCTTCAAGTAACTGTTCTTTTTAATGGCAAAAATTCCCATACAACAAACCTAACAACAATAAAAAAAAGTTCAAGAAATGTGAAGTACGTAAATAATAACCTCCCACGTCAACTTACCTAATTTTATGCATCTCAACTTGTAGGACGGCACCATAATCCAGAAGGAAAAAACTAAAATGAAAAATAAAAATAATAAAACGACTTAATCATGAAACAGAAATAAATTGAAGCACCAACAATTTCTCCAAGAATTTGGACACCTGATCATTAGGGACACGACAAGGAATCTAATTAAGGCACTTTTCCGACAACAACAAAAAATCTACGAAAACTAAGAAGTCTTCCATTCGGCAAACATGTTTCCATGAATTGGCTCAGAAATTACACACTTTTTTTTTTTTTTTTTTTTTTTTGCCCCCCAACCAGAACAAATATACGAAATCAAATTCCTTAGTGAAACCCAGTACAATCATAATTTCCTCTTCAAATCCCCAATCAGTTCCTTGAACATTTCTTCACGATTCCCACCAGCTTCAGCAACTTTCATGGCTTCCTCTCCAACATCTCTAGCTTTCAACTTCAAACTTTGGCTCTCCATCATCTCTCTAACTTTCTCACCAATCTCATCCCCTTTCACTACCTTTTCTCCACCCCAACCCCAATTTCTCACCCACATCCCAAGCCCACTTCCTTCCACAACTTCTGCATTTATCTTCTGGTCTCCATGTTGAGGCCAAGCAAGAACTCTGACACCATTAATGGCAGCTTCAACCACTGAGTTCCATCCACAATGGCTCACAAACCCACCTACAGCTTTATGACCCAATATTTTCCCTTGATCAACCCAGTTCTTCACCACAAACCCATTTTCCTTAATCTTCTCCATTAATTCCTCTCCAATAACTTCCTCAAGATCACCCTCTTTTTCTTCCTTATCTACCCGTTTATTCTTCACCACCCACAAAAACTTAAACCCACTTTTCACCAACCCATCTCCGACCTCTCTCGTTTGATCCTTAGACAGAGCCGTTCTGCTTCCGAAACTGATATAAACCACGGATCCATCTGGTTTCTCATCCAGCCACTTGGCAAGTGCAGTGGATGAATCAGAATCAGAATGAGAATCTTCTTCTTCCTTTTCAAACTCGCAAGGCTCGAAAGGTCCTACAGCGAAAACCGGAGGCAAATCCTCCATTAATTTTCTGCTACGCAAAGTTTCCAAAGACTCTGTTTCAAGCCCTTTGAAGGAATTGATCAAAACCCCATCTAGTTTCGAAAGTTTCAAACTGTCACTGAAGAACATGTCAGCGAAAAGACTGTTTTGGATTAGAAGCAATGGAGGAATTGATGATCTGGGTAATGGCGCATTAATGCCTGGGATATGCAAATCTTCACCATCAAAAACAGAGCCGACATTAGAAATCGAAGTGATGGTGGGTAAGTAAGCAAAGAAAGAAAACATTCTAGCAGAGGAAGTGAAGAGAATATAGTTAGGAAGACGAAGAGTCTGTGCAACAGGAAGAACATAGGAAACCAACATGACGTCGGAGATGAGACCGGAGAGAGGCGGGGAAGATACGGAAGAGAGCAGAGGAGAGAGAAGGTGAGCGGAGCGACGGATGGTCTCGGATTGGATCCAAAATGGGTCGGTGGAATTGACGGTGGAAAGGTCGAGAGGAAGAAGATTGAAGTGGATTTGAGTAACTTGGGGATAAGATGAAAGGAAGCGAGAAACGAGGCGAGACTCGGCGTGTGAAACGGTTGGGTTGGTGGTGATGAGTGTAACTCGACAATGGTGATGGAGAAGCAAAGAAGCAAGGCGGAGGAAAGGGGTCAGGTGACCCATGCCGGAGCTCGGGAAAAGAGCTATGTGGGTTTCTTTTCCGACGGGGAGCTTATCACCGGAAAATGCCATGGTTAACGGCGCTGAGTTGTATTTTTTGAGGAGCTTGGTGGAAAAATGAATCAAAGCTTTTTTTGTGGAAGATGGTTAGCACCTAGCATTTACTTAAATAGACGACGGACAGTTACACACCTACCAATACCACCGTTTTTAATCTGTAATTATTTATTTATTTTTTCTGGGCGTCTATCAAGTTTCTACCTACCACTTTTTTCTTAGCACAACCCTACTTCAGTCAACTATCATTTGCAAAGTTTTTGGTAATATCAATCATTTGCAAAGTTTAGCAACATGTTTCGGAGACCGTTTCATTGTTGCTCTTTCTTCATGCTAAACAGGGAAATATTTAGCTCTTTGCTTATGAACCAGTTTTTTATTTTTTATTTTGGGACTTAGCTTATTAATCCATTTCTTTGGACGACTTAGCTGATCAATTCATTTCTTTGTACGTTAGGCCAATTTAAGCCTATTTAGGCCTTTAAACGTTTGTTTTTTAATTGTTGGTCTTTTAAAAGGAACATTCAGAATGAACCTTTGAGGAGCATGTACCAGAAGATGATTATCGTGTACGGAACTAATAAGGTGAAACCTGATTACCCTTAATAAACAAAGTAGTATTCAACAACATCAGTATTCAACAACATTTTATTTACACTTCAATTTAATTGTACTTTAATATTTATTTTTAAAATCATAGTTGATAAATCAGAAAGAAATTTAAAGCGTAGTTGCAACCAATTAGTGCTTTAATATCAAACTCGAACACACAAAGAAAGAAACTCCATGTTCGACTCATCTGGCAAGTTTGTTTCCTTACACCTATACCTGGATTTTCGAGGGAGACTGAACTAGAAATTCAAGCAATCTACAAACTGCAGAACAGTAACTTATAACCACTGCACAAAGAGGAAAATTTAAAGTAATCAAACAAGTTAAGGTCCGGCGGGTTACAAGCCCACGCCCTATTAGAATTTGTTGAACTACAAGTCTGGAGCAGACGTCTAATATGCACCAACAATGAAATCAGGATAAAGAGGAAAACTGGAAAACTCAAATTTTTTTCATTGTTTCTTTTGGTTATGAACACGCCATATTAGAATTTGTTGAACTACAAGTCTGGAGCAGACGTCTAATATGCACCAACAATGAATTCAGGATCGAGGGGAAAACTGGAAAACTCAAATTTTTTTCATTGTTTCTTTTGGTTAGAAACATTGGCAGTTTAAACACAACTTCGTGGAAAACAAGCACATTGGCACAATACAAATCTTCATTAAAACAACCTGCAGTGCCTAGAATCCTAACTTTAACCAATTAGTTCAACATATTCATCCTTCAAGCATGGCTTTAGCAGCATCTATCAGTATTGGTCTAAAATCGTCTGCAGCTCGTCCAAGAACAGTGTATCCTTCTTTGTCTTCCACATCTACATCTGCTCCATGCCTTATTAGAAGGAGAGATACCTATTAAGCAAACACAAATCAATAGAAAATTAGGAAGCCTTATATTCTCGCTGTTAGGATAGGTGCCACAACAGCTGATTATTAATGTAAGTAAGATTATGGTTAGATTGTTGGATCCATAGTCATTCGTAGATGTATTGCTATATATATATATATATATATTCAACACAGTACAGAATATATTCATTCGAGATCTTCCTTACTAAAACCGTTCTTCGCATTTACTTTTTCTCTTTCTGGTTTTCCATTGAAATCTCCGTAATCCTCACATGCCCTGATTCTTCTACATAAGGTTTACAGATTCTTTTACTTGCTTGTGACTTCCATACACGACATTAAAGCTGAATGTGTTAATGTGTGATCAACACCATCAATATCTATATGTATATATATATATATATATATATAGAAAAGGTATTTACTAGACAAATTTTACATATGTACTTATTTTTTCGAACTTGGGGGTGAGGGGATTTAAATTGATCATTGCCTCAGGAAGGGAGTGAAGGGCTACCCCAGAGAACGAGATATTATATATAACATGGATTTTTTTAGCAAATGTTCATCTGACTTCGTGGAAATGACATTGCTTATGAGATTTTAGACTAAAATTTAATCAACAATATCTAAAAATAATGTAACATCAAATAGAAAATAGATTATCCATCCAAAAGCAAAATAAACGAGACAATACCTTCACTAGTTCTAGATCTGGAAAAGCAAAAATACCATAACAGATCTAAGTCAAAAGAATTTAAAACCAATTATGCATATGCTGAAACTAATAATGTCCTAAGGCCAGAGTATCCTCAAAGTAGACAATAAAAGGATTCGTTCTGACTATATAACCCAAAAAAGATAGGTTCAGTGGTAACAAAGGAGCAACAGATAGTAAATATCACAGCCAAAAAAAAATAAAAAATAAAAAATAAAAACCAAAGTAAATATCAAAGTTTCTCTTTTTCAAATACTTTAATCAAACCTACCTCTTTGTTATGGCAAATCACTGCATTCATGAGAGGAGTCTGTCCAGATTTATCAACAGCATCAACCTCAGCTCCTTCCTCAATCAGAAACTCACACAATTCTGAGTTCCCTGTGCTAGCTGCTCGATGTAATGGGGTGCAACCCACCTACAGGCAATACATCATATACCCAATGAATAATAAAGAATGGAAAGCATGTTATTTAATGCATACAAGCTACTACAGATGGAAAACTACTGAAAACTAAACTCCGTCAATTAAAAAATTTAAAGAGGTAAAAGAAGAAGAAGAAGAGAAAACGAAAGAGGCAAGAGTAATATTGTTGTTTGAAGTTACAAGCCTTGTCCTTCAGGTTAATCTTTGCCCCATGCGTTACCAGGGCTTCAGCAATCTTCAACCACCCTTTGCTGGCAGCATAATGAAGAGCAGTGCGACCTCCATTGTTCTTTAAATTAACATCAGCTCCTGTCAAATACACTGAGTCAGATCACCGTTTACAATGTCCTATTTACAATTTCCTAAAACCAAGTACATAAAAGGTATTACACCTGAAATATGCTAGTAGTTACCAACACCGTACCAACACTCAAATAAGATCCTCTCCAAAGAAACATATATATATATAGATGGGTAATCGCTTAAACTACTTTGCATCAAGTATCTTCCACATAGACAATGCAATTAATTTATTTCTCTAAATTTTTCCAAGTATTACTAGTAAGAAATATTGCTACTGATTCAAATTAGAAATACCCTATCAATGAAATCAGATCTAGATCGATGCCTGGAAAGCTGAGAACTAATAGGGCATGGTAACATGCCCGCGTATTTGAAATTTTAAGGCTTCTTCCTAAGACAGCATAAAAGCATAAACTAAGAATTTCTCACCCTTGCTTAGTAAAGTTTCCACTATTTCTGAATTCCCAATACTGGCTGCAGAATGAAGGGGTGCCCATCCTTCTTCATCTATACTGTTAATCGTCTTCGCTGCTTCATCCACATCTGCTAATACCTTCACCACCTGATTCAGGGGAAAGAGTAAAATATTAAAAAAAAAAAAAATGCATAAAAAAAATACTAAAAAAACAAATTAAAGCAAAAAGCATCAAGATCAACGTTAAATATGGTAGACATGCAAAGTCTATTAAGAGTGCCTAAAATCCAAACAGAAATTTATCGAATCACCAATCTAGAGTAGTGGAAATATTTCTATTTATTTCCTTCAATTTTCCTGGCAATACAAGACATGGAATTTCCTGTTATTGTAATATTAAAAAAAAAAAAAAAAAAAAAGGGACTAGGAGAAGACGGACCTCGGAGTGACATGAAGACGCGGCGACATGGAGGAGCGACCGACCGTCCTCGTTCCTGAAAGAGAGCGCTTTAGAGAGGCGGTCCTTAGGGAGACCTCTGAAGGCCGAGGAATCGCCGGTTTCAGCAGCCTTTAAGAGGTCTTCGTCTTTGAGTTGGAGTTCCGCTTCCTTTGGAGGATCAATCTCCATGTCCATGGCAGCTCTCTGTACGGACGACAGTGAGGGTTTTCGTTTTCAGGGATTTTTCTTTTACTCTATCCAATTGAAATTTGAAAGTGACACCTCACTCGGTTAATTGAGGAGCGACGCGTTATTATTATTATTATTAATTTTATATAAATTATTTAATCTAGAAATAAGGAGTGATACTCAAGAGCAGGTGGCAATTCATGGCTGATAACTTCCAAGTTTTAAGATTAAAATTTAGTGCTAAAATATCTTTTTTCAATTTATATTAAAATAGTATATATACAAGCTTATTTTATTAATTGCAATTAAAAAAAAGAACTAATTTTACCAATTTATTTATTAGTAGAAAGAAAATATTATAAAATGCCCAAATTTATTAAAAGTTTATTATCACGTGATTAAAATTTGAAATATAAGGATTGTAGATTTAACATTAATTTTTAGAGACGAAAAAAATGTTGGCTAGGTTGAAATATTAAAGACATATTGGAAAGTGATTTTATTGCATATATTTTCTTCGATTTTTCATCCTAGTTCATTTTCTACTTTAAGCAATTTCATTAGCATGAAAATATTTTGAGTATTTAACACAGAAATAGAAAATACCAACCAAAAAAAAAATAAAAAATAAAAAATAAACATAGAAATAGAAAATTTGTCTACTTGTCTACCTCCATTTCATACAAAAGTGACATGTTGAATATCAAAAATCTTTTTGGGCCTCGGAGGAAAAAAAAAAAAAAAAAAAACTTTTTGGGCCTTGGGAATTCCTTTTTGGTAATATTGGGCCTTTGGAATTGGCAATGTATAATGCTTTACTTTCAATATTACAAAACGCCACAAATGTAAATTACATGAACAAACCAGATATTTGAATACCAAAAAGATATTTCCACAGTAGAGACAAATTAATCAAAACGAGATATATATATATATATATATATATAATACTTGGTTTCGTTATGAACGAAGAAATCCCCATCATTTCCATCACGGTGAAGATCTTTCTCCATCTTCATGGTGCTAAATATGCTCCTATACCTGAAACAACCTCAACAAATAAACTCTGCTACACTGGACTAAGCTTCAATTTTTTTCTGAAACAAACAAACACACAATTAGCCATGAATTGGTTCAAAAAACGTTAAAAACTAAAACCGATGACATAAGACATATATGAGTTCTGATCACATCAGCATGCCATCGACTTTAACCAAATATAAGATGGTTGATCTAAGCCATTGGATTAAGCCAACGGTTCAGATGCAGTTTGTTTAAAAAAAAAACAATTGCTGTTCTTAAAGAAGAAGATGGTAACTTTGCATTGTCTAGGTACATAGAGAGAGAAAGCTTTGTGCATATAAAATATGCATGTAAACAGAGGGTGTCCCAAAGGGGTGACCTGAGAACACAAAAGGTACATGAGCGAGTTCGCGCCAGCAAACCCACCTATGTTCTCAGGCCACACCTCCGGGTGAACCGTCTGCATAATAATAAATTCAAAAGAGACATTGGTTTTACTACTCTGAATATCATTGATCCAATTTTTTATTTATTTATAAAGTTGTATATATTATTAATGAAATAGTCATGGCTCATGATGTTGTCATTCTACCGACACCAGAACAGCCAAAAAAGACTATTACCGGTAAAAACAGCAAAAAATGATGTCATCTCTTGTACATTTTTAGGAAACTATGGCAAACTAAAGGGATGGATTAGATTCATTTTTGACTTCCTTTTGAAAAAATGCAAATTTTGTAACATGCGAGAACCAAAGTTACGGTACAATGCAGAGATTTAACCCCTTTAAACCCAGATCTAATTAAATCTTAGTTAATTTGAAGATGCTAATTATAAATTTATAATTCCTTAAAAAAAATAAAAATCAATTAATTCAAACCCAAAATATATATGCAATTTTACCAAGTTTAGAGGCTTTAATTTGTTGCTAATGTGTATATACTTAGGTTATGATTTAAGTTTTGATATATAGTAAAACATCGATGAATGAATATTTAATATATGGATAATCTAGCTAAATAAATAAAATTGTTCAATTTCAATTTGAAATGGTATTATAGACTATTACTTGATATTATAGACTATCCAATAAGCTCAATTTATCGTAAGAAAAAGCTGTGATAAACAGTCAAAAGTCATTATTTTGTCGGCCAATAACTTTCTGAATTAATTCCATTTAAGAGTTAACTTTGAAATCCAAACAAAACAATGGCAAGGAGCAGAGATGAATTATGAATGCAAAAAATCAAACAGGTGGGGGTGCAATAAGCCATAGAAGAAACTTGTGGTAGCCGATGGAGGATCATTAATGACTACCGACCAAGCCAAACAAAAGTGAACACGTCAAAAACGCTGAAATTTCTGATAAGGGTCGTTAGAAAAAAATAAAATAAAAAATCAAGCCCCACAACCATCATTATAAACCAAGTGAATTCCTCATCCCCTACTCATTATCCACCAGATTTCTTTTTCTTTTTACCAAAAAAAACTTCCTTTTTCAGTCTTCATCTTCAACCTTAAGCTTCAAAAATCCATGGATCTTCTGAAATCTCTCAACAAAGCCACCAGTGGTGGAAATGACTCAGAGAACCATGCACAAGGCCACCACCAACAAAAACAACAATCCAGCAACAGTGAGCTTCTCTCCAGCGCAAAGCTGATGGCGGAGGCTGCAAAATCCTCCTACGGTGGTGAGTCCGACAAGGTGGACAAAGCCAAGGTCGCCGCTGCCGGAGCAGACCTTCTAGATGCAGCGTCTAAGTACGGGAAGCTGGAGGAGAAAAGCTTCGGGAAATACGTGGAAAAGGCGGAGGAATATCTCCACAATTACCACAATACCCATTCCTCCACCACTACTGGCGGTGGTGTACCTAGACATGGCCACTCTGACTCGGCCCCACAAACTGGGCATACGACACACTCAGCTCCGTCGCATGAAGGTGGTGGTGGTGGTGGTGGTCATCCTGACAGTGGTGACGGTGATTCTGGGAATAAGTATGGGGAATACTTTAAGGCAGCAGAGGGTTTCTTGAAGAAACACTGATATTATTTAGCTTTTAAGGAAGTAAAAAACAAAATATATATATATATATATATATCTAGGGGTATCCTTAGCTTTTAATTCTGTGTATTAATTTAATGGCTACTTCTGTATTTCTGTATCTCTTTTTGAGGTATTAAATAAGGGTATCCTTAGCTTTTAATTCTGTGTATTAATTTAATGGCTACTTCTGTATTTCTGTATCTCTTTTTGAGGTATTAAATAAGGGTATCCTTAGCTTTTAATTCTGTGTATTAATTTAATGGCTACTTCTGTATTTCTGTATCTCTTTTTGAGGTATTAAATAAGGGTATCCTTAGCTTCTAATTCTGTGTATTAATTTAATGGCTGCTTCTGTATTTCTGTATCTCTTTTGAGGTATTAAACTTATGTGTGTGTGTGTGTGTGTGTGATTCTCCCAATAAATAAATAAGTGTGTGTGCGTATATTTACAAAGTGTTAAATAAAGCACTTTGTTCGATACATAGCGTATGGATTTCGTATGCTGGTTAATTTGTTTTCGAGTGCTTTTTGGTGAATTAGAAGTCAGCATTAAAATGGGCGAGATTACAAATACGGCCCCTCTTCCAAAACAGCTGGCGCAGTGACCATGTCAAGCAAGACACGAGGAATGAGGCTTACGTTTGACTCATCAAAACAGACATTAGAATTATTCAACACGATAATTTGGCTAACAATATTACTATATTTACCAAATCTTTTTATTTTGGTAAATAATGAATACACATTAAACAATCGGTTTTTTATTTTATAATTGCAGAACATTAATAATATATTAACTACTTATATATTTACCTCATTATTTATCAAAACCTTAGTTAACAAATTTGATATGTGTAACTTTACCGGTTAGCTAAATAATCAGCCACTGCATTAGCAAAAGCGAGCGCTTCACTTTGCCAATCAAAACTATTTGAATCTAGCCCTGGGTTTAAGGCACACCCTCAGCTGACTCAGGATAAATTACTTCAAATCATATTAGATCAATAAGAATACCTTTAGAAGTCCGGGACATGGATCACTCCAAATATCTATATTGAGACCATCACCTACCGGCTGCCTTCAAGTATTGCCTTAAATTGATGGTTTTTAATTTTTTTATTATTTAAGAAAAATGATCTGAGGCTACGGCATTTTTCTAAAATATATTGTTTTTCAGAAGAAGGGATAAGAACACATGGAAGGACAGCTAGAATTTCAGTTATTTGTAATACTCTGCATCCAAGTCTAGTAAATGAGATTATAAACCTCAATAATATATATATATATATATATATATACAGTCCGTCTATTATGCGAACGGTCCTTATGTGAACCACAGTATTAGTGACAGTTTTTTATAGTATTGGTGACAATTTTCTAAAAAACCATCGTTAATACTATGAAAAACCGTCATTAATACTGTGGTCCTCATACGGACCGTCCTCACCATAGAATTTCCATATATATATATATATATATGTATATATATTTATTGTGGGTGCAATCACTTTGCGGATCAGAGATGTGGGTTTGAGTATAGTAAGCCTCTATATGTGCCTCTTGATGTATGCCATATTGTGTAATCGTTATGGTAGAAAGGATTACAAATTTTTTTATAAGGATTATAAATAAGGGTTAGGGGTGTGCTTAATTTCTAGATTGATGAATCCCATCGGAGAGTTAATTTTTTTTTTTTTCCTCTGAAAAAAGAGACAATATATATATATATATCCCAAATATAGTTAAATCAAGCACTAAATGATTAGAAAACAAACAAATTGGTAATGAAAAAAATAAATGAAGAAATTTATAACTAAAATAATAAGTAATAAAGTCTAGACAGATTGGAGAAGAAAAGGAAAGAAATTAGAAACTGAAAAGAAAATAATAATAACAAATCCCAAATTGAATATCCGTGAAGAAATTCATAATAAAAGACAATAAATTGAAAAGTTATATCGACCCATAAACTAAAAGCTACCAACTTTTATATATAAATACATACATATATATATATATAAAATAAACTAAAAACATGAGGGAGGTTAATAAAATATATGTGACATATCAAGCCAGGTCTATACGAATAGCTAGAGAATGGTTAAAAAGGGACAGGTTTGGTCATGAAATATTAACATGGAAGGGGCAGTAGCTGGTCAACTACACAAGGCTTGCAAGTCCAAAAGGGCAAAGACCTCCTTGCTGCTACTGTGACACATTGCACGGAAACAGAGAATGAAAAGCATATATATATTCATCTAGTGAACCAATTCAAAAAGAAGCTGGCAAAGGCAAATTTGATAACCTTTCTATTTGAGCAAGAAGGAGATATGAAGAAGAAGATGATGAGGGCGTGAAGAAAATTGAAGAGAAAAGACGTGACGGTATTCAGTTTGCTAAAGCGTTTTCTAATATATGTCCTATAGAGTTGGCTATGCCCACGATGCTTGTCAGTCAAATATCGGAGGCTAATTGTTTTTAAGCAGTTCGGTTTTGCAGAGGGTTAAGAACTTAAAATCTATTAGGATAAGAGACCAGGGTATACATAATAACAACATTCCTATAGCTAGAAGCGTATTTATACAAATCCCAGTCCCTCTGCAAGAATTTGATGATAAAATATCCAGCACAATGATATAACAGGGTAATAAGTTTAAATTATTATTATTATATTTTTCTTATTCAAGGTTTGAAAAATCATGAAGGAAGAGACCAGAAACACTATTGAGAAGGAAACTGAAGAGCAAGCAGCATCAAGAAGAAGCCAAGACAACCATGAGGCATTTTGCTCCAGTGTGACAATGGAGCTGATTATTCAAAGTCTCCCTCCTCGTGGCTATGTATTCCAGCCGTCCGATACACTTTTGATTAATGATTATTTGATGAGGAAAATCAACAATCAGCCCTTGACTTCAGTGGGCACCATTATATGGGACCTGCATGCTAATATCTACACGTATAATCCTCTTCATCTTGCAAGTAATCTCCCTCTCTCTCTCTATATATATATCTTTGAAATTTTCAGGATTGTTTTTGCGTTAGCCAATTATTGTTATTATTTTTTTTGAAACTGAAATTTTATCTGTATAGTTTAGTTCATAGGCAATATGCTATGGAAAAACACTATACGTATTTGTATATTTGTATAATGTGCACATTATATTTATTTTAAGTATGCTGCTACAATGATCGACTTTGTTTACTAGATTTTGTTTTTTGGTCATAAATTTGTTTATGATTGAGTAATGTTTTTCGGGCCGTAAAATTATGCTGAAAAGCATTGTTTCTTTAGCATTTAAAAATTTATTATTATTATTATTATTATTATTATTATTTTGTAAAATGTTTTAAATTTTAAAATTAAGTCCTAGTTTTTCAGTTAATTTTTATTTTTTTTGGCTTTTAAATTAAGTTAATGCTTTTATGATTTATATATATTTTCATGCACTAGAAAAGACATGTTGAGTTTGATTTCATAATGAATTTCAAATTAATCAGTCTTATTATTATATATATTTTTATAGTTTTACTGTAAAATTTGCATTCAACGTTAAATAATATGTTATATGATCTTTGTTACATAATAATTTTGCGACATGCACCTTATAGAGAGCTAGTTTCTTTATAGCATAATTATATATATATATATATATATATATATGTAATTTTTATTTTTAAAAATTATAATTAATTTTAACGTTTTTGTGTCTTATTTTTGTTTCAACTTTGATGGTGAACAAATTATGAAAAGAATATCACAAATTGAAAGAGATAGAAGCAATGTTCTTTTTTATTCCGAAGAATCGTCAGAAGAATCGACAACATTGTAAAGAAGCAAACATATTTATGAAAGAGAATAGACGAAGAATTGGAGTAAGAGAGCCACTTGGATTTTGGAAATCTTATGGGTTAATCAAAATAATCCAAAACAATAATCGTATAATCGGCTTCAAAAAGACTTTCATCTTTTATGGAAATCAAACTACTGACTGGCTGATGGAGGAATACAAAATCATCAAGGTAATTTTTTTAATTAATTAATTTATTTTTGTATAATAAAATGTGACCATTTACATGTGAAGAATTCAAAAAATGTGTACAAAAAGATAGCTATATTTCAAAACGCTAAAAAAGTGTGTTTTTCTTTAATTTCCAAATATACTATGGTATATGCGAAATCTAGTAAAATAGATAGGATTTCTATAAATTTACCTTTAATTCTTTTTTTAGCAGCTTTTATTTTATTTTATTTTTTAAATTTATTTCCTTTGGTTTGCAGCGGGATGACTGGATTTTATGCAAGGTATACAGGAACGACAAAGAAAAATATGACTCAGATTCGTATTCAGACTCAGACTCAGACTCAATTTGACAGTAATCAATGTATCAAAGTTTCAGCAAACCCAAGACATTTAACGTATACCTTATAATTGTCCCCTTGTGAGACCATCAACGGGCTAAGCCACTTTTTTCTCCCATGGAAGACGACCTAGTGGCAAAGCAATTTTTTTTTTTTTTTCCCTCCTTTTAAAAGGTTTCTTAAAGACAGTTTAATGGCAAAAACCATTTTTTTCTCATATAATGAGGGCCCCAATACCCCATGGTTAAGCTACTAAATTTCTTATCCCCTCTTAGGACTGCCCTTTTGTCTTTTTCTTTTTGTATTTATATATTTATTATTTATAGAAACATGTCAAGATTGGTTCAATTAGTTAAATAATTAAATATCTTAAACGTGTATATCTAATCATATCGTTTTATTCCTGAGTTGATTAAGTTCTATCATGGATTCTATTCTATTATTGATTAAATTCTTCCAACCAAACACTCCCCAACTCCAAATAAAATTTTCCTATCATCTATAGTATTTTGCCAGATTTCCATATTTTCAAAGTATTCTTGAGCTACCATGTACATCCAAATTATGGTGGTAGCTAGCTTCTCAAGTGATTATACAAAGTATACACTTTGTTTTTAGTAAAAAGAAAAAGTAGGAAGAAAGAAAATAAACCCCTTAAGGAAAAGAAAAGTGGAAGATGGTAAATCCCTAAAAAATTAGAGATTAAAGGATAAAAAGATAGCAGGCTTGCAAAATAAACGGAATTACTATTAAAATAGTTAAAAATATTACAAAGTAAAAACTTTGTAGTCTAGAGGTTAGAATTGACCACATCAAAGAAAAGAATCATTAATGGAAGAATATTCAAACTCGTGATAAGGTAGTGTAGTTGTAACAACTTGTTTACAGTTTTGTAAGATATATATGTATGTTTTAGTTAGGCTTACCTTGTTATATATAGCTATCTATGTCCATACATCATGTGTATATATACTGATTGGTTTGATAATATAATATGCTCTTTTCAAGTCTATCAAACCTCCATATGGTATCAGAGCATACTTACTCCATTGAGATTTCTTTTTCTTCTTTAGATTTTTTTTTCCCCCCTTTCTTTTCACACTGTATCAAATCCAATCATACTAATTTCTAAGGAATCCATGGTTGCTGAACCTTTACCCATCAGTAATGAGCCAATGTTTACAAATTGCAAATCGGTAGCCATCGATGTTGCCACACAAGCCCATTAAAGCTTACTGAAACAACATATTTCCCTTAGAAAAAGCAGTTTGATGGTCTTCTAGTAGGCTATGACCTCTACGGGTTTATTGATGGTACAATACCTTGTCCCTCACCAACTCTATCTGATAAGTCTTTCGATCTATTTTTTTGGTTTGTCAGGACTCCTTAGTTTTTGGGGCTTTTCTTGCTTCCTTATCAATTGATTTTCATCGGTTTGTGTCAACAGCAAATACATCAAAGGAGGCCTGGCAAAAACTTGCATTAGCATTTGCTAAACCCCCATTTCCTCGTGTTCTTCAAATAAGGGAGCGGCTTCTAAAGGCTCAAGGCTCATGATCAGTTTTGGACTATTTAAATGATGTGAAAACAGCAGCTAATGAACTCAACATGATTGTTCAACCTGTGACAGATGATGCCATCACACTCTATATCCTTAACAGTTTGTCCTCTGAATTTGAAAGTATTTCTGCTGCCCTTCGCTCTAAAGATAATATGTTTAGTTTTGAGGAGTTGTATGAAAAACTTGCTTAGCATTTTGACATCATCAAACAGCATGAGATGAAACTTCTTGACTTCCCGTTACTGCCAATATAGCACATAAGTTCAGTCCATCCCCACCGTTCAACCCTTCTTCTTCTGGTGGATACAAAGGCTATTGTCAATTATGCTCTCAACAAGGACGTTAAACTCGTTTTTGTTCTTTACTAAAGCAACAATGGACCTTCATGCCAAAGCAACAACAATTGCCACCTATGCCTAAAAAATTCTCTCAACAATCTTTTCACACTAGTTCAATATTGTGATTGGCTCCTCAACATCAAAAATCACTCTCAATGTTGGTTTCTTGATTTCGGAACCTCTCATCATGTGGCACAAGATCTTTAAACACTTTCTCTCTTCATTCTAAATATGACAATATCGATGAAATAATTGTTGGCCATTACAAAACTTTCAATTACTGATACTGGCTCCACAACTTTACCTTCAAAATCTCATACTTTTATAATCTATCCAATGTTCTTTGTGTTTTTTCAAATGACCCATAATTTACTTTCTATCTCAAAATTCTATCAAAATAACAATGCCTCTATTGAGTTCTTATTTTCCTACTTTCTTGTGAAGGATCTCTGGATAGGTTCAATACTTCTTAAAAGTCCTCTTAACAATGGAGTGTATGAATGGCCAATAGCGATTTAATCATCTCTTATTGGTTACTTCTCTATTTCAATGCCTCTTTAAGACTGGCATCACAGGCTTCTTCATCCATCTAATAAAGTTTTATGTCATATGGGAGCAAAACATGAGAGGGTAAGTATAGCACAATCTACTATTCCAAACATTGCAAAAATAAGTGTAAGCAAGAAACATTCATTCTTTAAAACTTAAATGATAATATCAAGACATAAAATAGGTTACCTAATGTCAAAACATAAAATAGGTAACCTTTTTTATGGAATTTGATTTTCACCAAAAATAATAATAATTAAAGAAAATGCAATTCTTAACTGCCAAAACATATGCATCTTCATAATTTTTTTTTTTAAACAAACAAAAACTAAAATTCTGATATTGTTTAAGGAGGAATTCAATATAACTTACCGCAGCGAGTAATGTCCCCGCTTAAACGTGTCATGGAATGAAAATGCTACTGGCTTTGGACTTTCCTTGGACCTCTAATGAGTTTAAGCATGGAACGAAAACGCTACTAGCTTTGAGCTTTCCTTGGACCTCTAATAAATCCGTTGTACCATATCATAATAGCGTAAGTAAGTTGTGCAAAGTCTATCTAGTTCCATTTATTGGCAGACCATATTTGATGAACATATATTCTCCATTTAACAAATTAAAAAATCAAAGATTGTTAGTAAACAACAACACATATACTCACACAAGTGAAGCCGTAATCAACGATGTCCTTCTAGCATTGTAAATTCCAATTAGACACCTGTATAAATGATCTTCACCTTTAAAGGATACAACCAATTGTTCTTCTAAGCATACCAAGCTATCTTCTCAATGCCCTAACTAAAGGGAATTAATAATACTGTTTAAAACTGGTCTTAATTATTACACTTTGAAATCTTCAATGGGATTTATAATTAACAAAATTCTTTTGTATTAAGCTCTAGAAAAAAGTCAATATAGTGTCTTCAATAAAACTAATACGCTTAGCTATTCCAAGTTCAAAAATTGTGAACTCCATGGAGAAAAAAATGACAGTTCTACCTGTTTGTTAAGGACATTATTCTAGCAGTTCAATGGGCCATAGGCATACTTCTATAATAAGCCATCAATTGACAAAATTAAAGTTATTACAATATAATATATTGGAAAAATCTCTTTGACAACAAAAGTAATGTTACGATGTTGTGGTTTGGGGCACACAATCATAATAAAAGTCAAAAATATGAAAGTGAGAATGTTTTTATGAATAATTTCCCAAATAAACTGAAAGAAAAATGATAGGCAAATTGTAGAAGGATTTCACTATAGCAAAAGGATACAATAATTGCTCTCTAAAATAAGAAGAACACAATAACGATAACATCTCTCTTATAATAAGAGAAATACACACTAACAAAGACTAGAAATATATTAAATGAAACCTTTATTTTCTCTCTCTTCTATTCTATCTTTCCTCTTTTCTAAAATTTGAAATACCCATTAAAGCAAAGTTACATGTATATATATAGGCAGATAAGACGCAGCATATTTGTGTTAAACCAATTCCACTGCCTCTCAAGTTGTAGCCAAGAAAGAGTTGGGTATTATTGACATCTGCTGTAAATTACAGCTTGATAATGATGTCTTTACCAACTTCAATTACTGAAGCTACAATCTTTGACTTGTTAAAGACTTAACAAATAAGTAAGCCAAAAATGGCTTTATTAACAACATTTCTCCCACTTAAAGCCATTTTTATCTTAATTCTTTTTTTTTTTTTAATTGTGATTTGCCATTTCCACGTCGTTTATGTTTCTGCTTGGCCAATAGAGGATCGACACCAAGTAAAATTGTCATTGTTGATTGGGTTTATTAGCAGATTAGCTAGTTGTATTTAGTGTGGATTTTTTGTATATCCACACTTCTTTCTTCCACCTTCTCACAAACAAAGTGATATTGGACTCGTATGTGCTTTGTCTTCCAGTGAAATGTTGGATTCTTTGCTAAGTGCAAAGCGCTCTGACTATCATAAAATAGAAAAGTCTTCTCTTGTTTGTGTCTGAGCTCCTCCAGTAATATTTACAACCAATGAATAATATCGCCTAAAGTAAAAGAATTTACTTTGCGATCTATTCAAAAGAGTTTAAAATATCGCCCAAAGTAATGAATAACAACCCTAGCTCAATCTTGATGGCTACCTAAACTCTTAGGGTTTGAATATGTTATCCAATAAAAGAAAGTCATAGAAAATTACAATGCCAAAACATTACCATGCAAAATTGAGTTTGAGTATCAAGCTGTGACGCTTTCCATATTAGATTGGTAGGCCACACTTACAAAAGAAGGTTAAGGAAAATGCCTACTTTGTTATGCAAAATTGAGTTTGATTAATATAATTATTTCCGAATTAATAATGATAGAATATATTAAATATAGAAATACGATACAAAAATACTGAGATAAGAAAAATAAGTACAGAAATATGATATTTCCAAGGCAGATAATTAGAATATCTTATTACATATCTCATTTTTCAATCCTAGCTCAATATCAAATTCCAAAAATAATAGTTTTTATATAAAACTTTTTTTTGTTTCAATTTCGTAGTTGGGCTTTTATGCGAAGTTTTGCTTTACGTCAGATTGGAAAATTGCTTAATTTCTTTGAAAATGGCTAATAAATGTGATGCGGTTGGCAGAACGAACAACAAGCCTTCAGATCAGGATTAAAAAAAAGAAAGATCAGACCAAAAAACCTCCATGGGCTGAAGATCAACTCAATGTTTCAAAGGCCCAGCAATAGGTTCTTAAACCCATATAGAAGAACCCCCAGTCAATTATGACATCAGATCAGTTCACTTCGCCTTCCTTTTTATAATATTTACCATTGTTTTCTTAATGTAGACTAGTAAAATATTGATAATTAGTATAAAAAAAAAATCATAGGTAAACTAGAAGTTTAAGAATAATATGGTATATTTTGAGCAACAAAGCATAATTTTAGGTCATGATAATTAATAATTATGCTGTGTTCAAGGTTCCTAAAGGAACAGAGTAGTGGCAAGTGCACACCAATCCAATAATGAAAGATCTTGTGTTCAATGGAGCCCAATAACCACACCAATTGAAAAAAAATGTGCCACCTCTCTAATAGTGAAAGATCTTGTGTTCAATGGAGCCCGGTAACAATATCAATTGAAAAAAAGTATTTCTATATTGAATTTTCAATTTATTATATGTTTTACATTAATTCAGTTTCAAAAATATTGAAAAATAAATAGTTGATTTCTTATCTTGTTTGTAAATTAAAAAAATTATTTTTTTTAATTTTTAACATTTTTTGTTAGTCAATTTAGAAATTAATTATTTATTGACATTCAAATTCACTTCACATATGTGTTTACATTATTTACTTTTATCTTCACAATTTAAACTAATTAAATATTGTCCTTCGTATTCACTTTATGAGATCGTGAATTTTAACACATGCTCCCTCATTTTTGGATTAGAAATTGTTTTGATGATATAAAAATAAGAAAGATTAATCAAGAATTGGACCAATGTACATTGTTGTTTATTAGGGAAAATAAATTAGGATCAATTTGGAATTGGACTAATATAATGCAAAATGATTTAAAATTTGAAAGCCCACAATATGCAAATTGGTCAAAGTATACTAACTAAAATGCAATTCAGGATTTTTCTTTTTTTTTTTTTTTTTTTTTACTTTTTTCTTTTTGGGGACAATTAGTTCGCTTCTTGATTAAGTAAAAAGCCAACAAAAAAAAAAAAAGATGGAAAAGCAAAAAATATTTTATAAATAGTTTATACATGTATATAAAATAAAAACGACCATGTCTACAAAACCATCAAAAAAGGAGAAAATAAAAATAAAAAATAACAAAAGCAAAATTAAAAAGTTTAACTCTAGATATCAGGGATATATCCATTGCACCGCATTTTCAGTGTCTTCAAATAGGTTTCAAAAAAAATATCTAACAAATGCTTTGCTTTAATAAACTTGCACCTTTCATTATGCCGTAGAAAGTCAGCATGCTAGAAAATAAATTTAAGGTCCTTTCGATTTTTCTTGTTCCTTGTCCAAATATTTTCTTTATCATTTTAAATAAACCTTTAAAAGACATTTGCACCTTTTCCATCCCTTTCACAGAACTTATATGGTATTTTATCAATGATCCGCCAAAACCTCTTTCTTGAACTGACAAAATAAGAAGGTTTTAAGCGACCAATGGATCATACTGGCTTGTATTTCTAGAGAACTATTTGTTTTTTATCAACCATGAAATAGCCACCTCATTAAACTCGTACCGAAAATTTCGGTGTTTGTATGACCTCCTAAAAAGCAAGATAAGAATACCTAATAAATTAAAATCTTTTCTGTATAAAAGAATACCAAATAAATTAGAATCTTTCTTTATAAAAACAAAAAGTACAAATAAAAATAATAACATAGCTATAAAAAGTGTATCTTCATTGGTAGTGTTGCCAGGCAAGTCCATGAAGAACGCTTGGCATCGTCAACGCTACCAGAGGTACTAGAGAAATGGTTTTCGATTATGAAGGAAATGTGTGAAGGTGACGAACTATGAGTTTGGGAGGGAGACATCATCCTTACCAGTTTGCATACAATGATGGAAATGAGAAAGAACTGTTTTTTCTATTATTTTTTTCTATATGTGATTTTTCAAGAATGGGACAGTTTGATCTTGTTTGGGAAACTTTATAGAACTGCCATAACCACCCTCTATTAAAGGCCAAAATCAATTGAAAAAAGTTAAAAATTGCAGTCTAACTCTCAATCTTACTCTATGCATTAACTAGCTGATCAGAAGACCCAAACCCCTGGAATAACCTTTGTAGGGGGAATGGAAGTGAAAAAAGCTTCAAACAGAACGATAATTTTCTTTGATTTTTATATCTGTTGTCCCTTTTCTTTGTTATTCAAACTTGTCAAATCTCACTTTGCATTCAAAAGGTTTCCCAGGCATAAACATGAAGTAATGAATCTACGATATCATCGCTATTTTTCAAGAAAATAATAACACAACCACTACCCGCACTTCCATAATTCCTTTTGTATTTCTTGCTTTCTTCTTTTTTTCATTAAATCATAATGATCACCACATTTTCTCCTAAAATATATAAAAAAAATGTTGTTACACATCAATGATAAGTTAGTTAAAGTATACTAACTAAAATGCAATGAAGTTTTTTTTTTGTTTTTTTGTTTTTTTTTTTCAGGGATTTAGTTCCATTCTTGATTAAATAAAAACCAAACATATTTTATAAATAGTTTATATATATATATATATATATAAAGTAAAAAATATCATGTCTACATTACCATAAAAAAAGGATAAAAGAAAAATAAAAATAAAATCCAAAAATAACAAAAGCAAAAATAAAAAGCTTAACTTTGGATGTCAGGGTTACAATGGATCGTACTGGCTTGCTGCATTCCTATAGAACTCTTCGGCTTTTGTCATTTGATATTTGTATGACTAAAAAAAGCAAGATAAGAACACAAAAGAAATTAAAATATTTCAAAATAAAAACAAAAAACACAAATAAAATAAGAACA
The DNA here is from genome assembly GCF_031755915.1 of Ziziphus jujuba. Lineage (NCBI taxonomy): Eukaryota > Viridiplantae > Streptophyta > Magnoliopsida > Rosales > Rhamnaceae > Ziziphus > Ziziphus jujuba. The sequence goes on from NC_083390.1 coordinate 15,233,587, forward strand.
TAAATATAAAAAGTGTACCTTCATTGGCGGTGTTGCCATGCAAATACATGAATAACGCTTGGCAACAACAACGCTACTAGAGGTACTAAGAAAATGATTGTTTTTTGAAGGAAATGTATGAAGGTGGATGAGCTATAAGCTTGGAAAGGGAGACATCATTCTTACTAGTTTACAAAGAAGGATGCAAATGAGAAAGAACAGAAAAAAACATTATTGTTTTCTGTCCCTTTTTTTTCTATACATGATTCTTCAATGATTAGATGATTTGATTTTTTTTAGGCAACTTTTATAGAACTGCCATACCCACCGTCTAAGTACAGCCAAAACCAATTGAAAAAAATTAAAAACTGTAGTCTAACTCTCAGTCTTACTTTATGCTTTACTTAGCCAATCATAAGATCAAAAAACCCCATTTGAAACTCCAGAAAAAACCCTACATGGGGAATGGAAGTGAAAAAGGCTTAAAATGAAGAAATCATTTTCTTTGATTTTTTTGATCTGCTGTCCCTTTTTCTCCGTTATTTAAACTTTTCAAATATCACTTTGTGCTCAAAAGCTTTCCTAAGCATAAATATGAAGTAATGAATCTATTTTTCAAAAGCCAATCATCGCTATTTTTCAAGACAGCAACAATACAACCACTATCCGCGCTTTCATATTCCTTTTGTCTTTCCTTATTTCTTCTTTTTTTATTAAATCATAATTATCACCGCATTTTCTCCAACAATATATAATAACCGTCATTATAAAATAAGTTGGTCAAAGCATACTAACTAAAATGCAATTAAATCTTTTTTTTTTTTTTTGGATTTAGTTTCCTTCTAGATTATATAAAAACCTAAAAAAGAAAAAAAAAACATATTTTGTAAACAGCTTATATATATATATAAAATAAAAAAGACCATGTCTACATTACAAAAAAAAAAAAATGTGAAAATTAAAATTAAAATAAAAACAAAAAATAAGAAAACCAAAAATAAAAAGTTTAACCCCGGATGTTAAGGTTATAACCATTGGACTACAATTTCAGTGTCTTCAAATAGATTTCAAACAAGCATCTAACAAATGCTTTCTTCAATAAATTTGCACGCATCGTTACACAATAGGAAGTCGGCATGCTGGAAAATAAATTTCAGATCCTTCTGATTTTTCACGTAATTTATCCATAGATTTTTTTATCATTTTAATTATTTTCTTTGAATGAGATCTGCACCTTACTGATTTTTCTCACAGAACTTATATGGTATTTTATCAACGATCTTCCAAAAGCTCCTTCGGTATTTGTATGACTAAAAAAGTAAGATAATAACACAAAATAAATTAAATATTTTTTATAAAAGAAAAAAGCACAAATAAAAATAACAACATAAATATAAAAAGTGTACCTTCATCGGCAGTGTTGCCATGCAAGTCCATAAAGAATGCTTTGCAACAACAATGCTACTAGAGATACTTTGGCAATGGTTTTTGTTTGTGAAGGAAATGTTTAAAGGTGGACAAGTTATGGGTTCTAAAAGGGAGACATTAATCTTACCAGTTTATATACAAAGATGCAAACAAGAAATAACTAGGGAAAACATTGTTCTCTTTCCTTTTCTTTTTTTATCTTTTTTCTATACATGAATTTTCAAGGATAAGACGGTTTGATATTTTTTTGGGTAACAGCCAAAACCAATTGAAAAATATTTAAGAACTGCAGTCCAACTCTCAGTCTTATTTTATGCTTTAATTAGCAGATCAAAAGATCAAAAAACCACCAGAATAACCTCTGTAGTGGGAATGGAAGTGAAAAAAGTTTAAAATATAAAGATCATTTCCTTTGATGTTTTGATCTTCTATCTCTTTTTCTCTGTTATTCAAACTTGTTAAATCTTACTTTGTGTTCAAAAAGTTTCTCAAGCATGAACATGAAGTAACAAATCAACAACATCACCACTAATTTTCAAGAAAATAATAATACAACCACTACCCACACTTTTATAATTCGTTTTATCTTTCTTTCTTCCTTGTTTTTTTTTTTTTTTTTTTACTAAATCATAACGATCACCACATTTTATCCAAAAGTATAGAAAAAATATTATTACGCGTCAACGATAAGTTGGTCAATGTATACTAACTAAAATAGAATTAAGTCTTTTTTTTTTTTTTGGCTTTATTTCCCTTCTTGGTTAAATAAAAAAAAAAAAGAGAAAACAAATATATGTTATAAATAGCTTATAAATATGTATAAAATAAAAAAAGACCATGTCTACATTACCAAAAACAAAAGGAGAAAATAAAAATAAAAATAAAAACCAAAAATAACAAAACCAAAAATAAAAAAGACCATGTCTACATTACCAAAAACAAAAGGAGAAAATAAAAATAAAAATAAAAACCAAAAATAACAAAACCAAAAATAAAAAAGACCATGTCTACATTACCAAAAACAAAAAGAGAAAATAAAAATAAAAATAAAAACCAAAAATAACAAAACCAAAAATAAAAAAAGTTTAACCTTGGATGTTAGGGTTATAACCATTAGACCACAATTTTCGTGTCTTCAAATAGGTTTCAAGCAAAGTATCTAACAAATGCTTTTTTCAACAAATTTGCATCCTTCGTTACACATTTGAAAGTCAGCATGCTAGAAAAAAATTTTTAGATCCTTATGATTTTTCCTGTTCTTTGTTCATAGATTTTCTTTATAATTTTAAATATTCCTTTGATCGACGTCTACACTCTTCTTGTTCTTTTCACAGAAATTATATTATTAACGATTTTTCAAAAGCTCCTTCGGTATTTATATGACTAAAAAAGCAAAATAATAACACAAAATAAATTAAAATATTTCTTTATAAAAGCAAGACGTACAAAAAAAATAATAACATAATATAAAAAGTGTACATTCATTGGCGGTTTTACCATGCAAGTCCATGAAGAACATTTTGCAACAACAATGCTACCAGAGGTACTTGGGGAATGGTTTTTTTGTGTGGGAAGAAAATGTGTGAAGGTGGACAAGCTATGGGTTCAAAAAGGGAGACATCACTCTTATCAGTTTACATATAAGGATGCAAACAAGAAAGAACTAGGGAAAACATTTTTTTTTTAAATCTTTTTTCTATATGTGAATTTTCAAGGATGAGACGGTTTGGTTTCTTTTTGTTAGCTCCTATACAACTGCCATAACAACCTCTACTAACAACCAAAACCAATTGAAAAATATTTAAGAATTGCAATCTGATTCTCAATCTTATTCTATGCTTTTATTAGCCGATCAAAAGACGCAAAAACCGCAAGAATAACCTCTGTAGGGGGAATGGAAGTTAAAAAAGTTTAAAATAAAAAGATCATTTTCATTTATTTTTTATTTTCTATCATTTTTTCTCTGTTATTCAAACTTATCCAATCTCACTTTGTGTTCAAAAAGTTTCATAAGCATAAACATCAAGTAACGAAGTAACGAATCAGCAATATCATAACTACGTTTCAAGAAACTTATAATACAACCATTATCGTGCTTCTATAATTCATTTTGTCTTTCTTTTTTTCTTCTGTTTTTACTAAATTATAATAATCACAACATTTTTCTCCTAAAATATATAAAAAATATTGTTACACATCAACGATAAATTGGTCAAAGTATACTAACTAAAATGGAATAAAGTTTTTTTTTTGGGGCTTTATTTCCCTTCTTGGTTAAATAAAAAGCCAAAAAAAAAAAAAAACCAAACATAGTATATAAATAGCTTATATATATATATATATATACGGAAATTATATGGTGAGAACGGTCCGCATGAGAACCGCAATATTAGTGACAATTTTTATAGTATTAACGACGGTTTCTTAGAAAATCGTCACCAATACTATGAAAAACCGTCACCAATACTGTGGTCCGCATGAGGACCGTCCGCACCATAGACAGATTGTATATATATATATATATATGCATATATATATATATATATATATAAAATAAAAAAGACCATGTATCTATTACCATAAACAAAAGGAGAAAATAATAATAAAAATGAAAACAAAAAAATAACAGAACCAAAAATAAAAAAGTTTAACCCTAGATATCAGGGTTATAATAGTTGGACCACAATTTCAGTGTCTTCAAATAGGTTTCAAAAAAAGTATCAAACAAATAGTTTATTCAACAAATTTGCACCCTTCGTTACACAATTGAAAGTCAGCATGCTGGAAAATAAATTACAGATTCATCCAATTTTTCCTGTTCTTTGTCCATTGATTTTCTCCATCATCTTAAATATCCCTTTGATAGACATCTGCACATTCCTTGTCCTTTTCACAAAACTTATATGGTATTTTATCTATGATTTGACAAAAGCTACATCAGTATTTGTACGACTAGAAAAGCAAGATAAGAACACAAAATAAATTAAAATATTTTTTTATAAAAGCAAAAAAGCACAAATAAAAAGAATAACATAAATATAAAAAGTGTACCTTCATTGGCGGTGTTGTCATGCAAGTCCATGAATAACGCTTTGCCACAACAACACTACCAGAAATAATTGGGAAATGAGTTTTGTTTTTGAAGGAAATGTGTGAAGGTGGACAAGCTATGGGTTCAGAAAGGGAGACATCACTCTTATCAATTTATATATAGGGATGCAACCGAGAAAGAACTAGAGAAAACTTTTTTTTTTTTTTATCTTTGTTTTATACGTGAATTTTCAAGGATGAGACGGCTTGATTTTTTTTTGGATAGTTTTTATATAATTGCAAAATACCATCTATTAATAGCCAAAACCAATGGGAAAATATTTATGAACTGCAGTCCAATTCTCAAATTTATTCTATGCTTTAATTAGCTAATCAAAAGATCCAAAAACCACCTGAATAACCTTTGTGGAGGGAATAGAAGTGAAAAAAGTTTAAAATAAAAAGATCATTTTCTTTGAATTTTTGATCTTCTGTCTCTTTTTTCCTGTCATTCAAATTTATCAAATCTCACTTTGTGTTCAAAGGTTTCCTAGGCATGAACAAAGAGTAATGAATCAATAGTATCATCATTATTTTTCAAGAAAGTAATAATATAACCATTATCCCCGCTTCTCTAATTCCTTTTGTCTTTCTTTCTTTCTTCTTTTTTTTACTAAATCATAATGATTACCACATTTTCTCCTAGAATTTATAAAAAATGTTGCTACACGTGAATGATAAGTTGGTCAAAATATACTAACTAAAATGCAATTAAGTCCTTTTTTTTTTTTTTTTACTTTATTTCCCTTCTTGATTAAATAAAAGGCAAAAAAAAAAAAAGAAAAAGGGAAAATCAAACATATTTTATAAATAGTTTATATATATATATATACAAAATAAAGAAGACCATGTGTACATTACCATAAACAAAATGAGAAAATAAAAATAAAAATGAAAACAAAAAATAACAAAACCAAAAATAAAAAGTTTAACCGTGGATATCAGGGTTAAAACCATTGGACTACAATTTTAGTCAAACGAAGCATGTAACAAATGTTTTTTTCAACAAATTTGCACCCTTCGTTACAATGTGGAAAGTTAGCATGTTGGAAAATAAATTTCAGATCCTTCCTATTTTTCCTGTTTTGTTCTTTGTCCATAGATTTTCTTTTTCATTTTAAATATCCCTTTGAAAGATGTCTGCATATTCATCGTCCTTTTCATCGAACTTATATGATGTTTTATCAACAATCTTCCAAAAGCTCCTCGTGTATTCGTATGAATAAAAAGCCAAATAAAAATACAAAGCAAATTAAAATATTTCTTTATAAAAGCAAGAAGCATAAATAAAAATAATAACATAAATATAAAAAATGTACCTTCATCGGCAGTGTTGCCATGCAAGTTCATGAAGAACGCTTTACAATAACAACGCTGCCAGAGGTACTTAGGAAATGGTTTTTGTTTGGGAAGGAAATGTGTGAAGGTGGACAAGCTATGGGTTCGGAAAGGAAGACATCACTCTTACAAGTTTACATACACGGATGCAAATGAGAAAGAACTAGGGAAAACATTGTTTTTTTATTTTATTTTTTTTATTTTATCTTTTTTGTATACTTGAATTTTCAAAGATGAGACGGTTTGATTTTTTGGGTAGCTCTTGTACAACTGCCATAACACCCTCTACTAACAGTCAAAACCAATTGAAAAATATTTAAAAACTGCAGTCCAACTCTCAATCTTATTCTATGCTTTAATTAGTCGATCAAAAGACGCAAAAACTTATTTTTCTTTCTTTTTCTTGACAGTCCAACTCTGTTGCTCTTTCTCTGTTATTCAAACTCGTTAAATCTCACTTTATGTTCAAAAGTTTTCCTAGACATGAACATGCAATAATGAATCAATAACATCATCGCTATTTTTCAAGAAAGTAATAATACAACCAGTACCCATGCTTTTATAATTGCTTTTGTCTTTGTTTCTTTCTTGTTTTTTTACTAAATCATAACGATCATGACCTTTTCTCCTAAAGTATATAAAAAATATTGTTACACATCAACGATAAGTTGGTCAATGTATACAAAACTAAAATGGAATTAATTTTTTCTTTTTTTTTTTTGGCTTTATTTGCCTTCTTGGTTAAATAAAAAGAAAAAAAATTATGGAAAAATCAAATATATTTTATAAATAGCTTTTATATGTATAAATGCATAAAATAAAAAAGTCCCTGTCTACATTACCAAAAACAAAAAGAGAAAATAAAAATAAAAATAAAAACCAAAAATAAAAAGTTTAACCTTGGATGTCAGGGTTATAACCATTGGACCACAATTTTTGTGTCTTCAAATTAGTTTCAAACAAAGTATCTAACAAATGCTTTCTTCAAAAAATTTGCATCCTTCGTTACAAAGTTGAAAGTCAGTATGCTGGAAAATAAATTCTAGATCTTTCTGATTTTTCCTATTCTTTGTTCATAGATTTTCTTTATCATTTTAAATATCCCTTTGGTAGACGTTTGCACCTTCCTTGTCCCTTTCACAAAAATTATATGATATTTTATCAACGATCTTCCAAAAGCTCCTTCGGTATTCATATGAATAAAAAAGCAAGATAAGAACATAAAATAAATTCAAATATTTCTTTATAAAAGCAAGAAGCACAAATAAAAATAATAACATAAATATAAAAAGTGTACCTTCATCACTCTGAGTAGTTTACATACAACAATACAAACGAGAAAGAACTAGTAAAAACATTGTTTTTTTTTTTTTATCTTTTTTCTTTACATGAATTTTCAAGGATGAGACGGTTTGATTTTTTTGAGTAGCTTTTATACAACATCCATAACACCCTTTATTAACAGCCAAAACCAATTGAAAAATAATTAAGAGCTGCAGTCCAACTCTTAGTTTTATTCTATGCATTTATTAGCCTACCAAAATATCCAAAAACCCTCGGAATAGAATATGTAGGGGGAATGGAAGTGAAAAAAAGTTTAAAATAAAATGATTATTTTCTTTCATTTTCTGATCTTCTGTCCATTTTTTCTCTGTTATTCAAACTTCTAAAATCTCACTTTATGTTCAAAAGGTTTATTTGGCATGAACATGAAGTAATGAATCAATGGCATCTTCGCTATTTTTCAATTAAGCAATAATGCAACCACTACCGACACTTTTATAATTCCTCTTGTCTTTCGTTTTTTCTTTTTCTTACTAAATCATAACGATCACAACATTTCCCCTAAAGTATATAAAACTATTGTTACACGTCAACGATAAATTGATCAATGTATACTAACTAAAATGGAAAAACCATTTCATTCTTTCTTTATTTCCCTTCTTGGTTAAATAAAAAGGAAAAACACAAAAACAAAAATGGAAAAACCAAACATATTTTATAAATAGCTTATATATATATATACATAAAATAAAAAAGACCATGTCCACATTACCAAAAACAAAAGGAGAAAAAAGAATGAAAATCAAAAATAACAAAACGAAAAATAAAAAGTTTAATCCGGGATGTTAGGGTTATAACCATTGGAACACAATTTCAATGTGTTCAGACAGTTTTCAAACAAAGTATCTAGCAAAATGGTTTCTTTAACAAATTTGCGCCCTTCGTTACACCATTGACAATTAACATACTGGAAAATAAATTCCAGATTCGTTCGACTTTTCTCCTTCTTTGTCCATAGATTTTTTTTATCATTTCAATTATCCCTTTGATAGACGTCTGCACCCTCCTCGTTCTTTTTACTGAACTTATATGGTATTTTATCAATGATCTTCCAAAAGCTTATTTGATATTTGTACAACTAAAAAAACAAGATAATAACACAAAATAAATTAAAATATTTCTTTATAAAAGTAAAAACCACAAATAAAAATAATAACATAAATATAAAACATGTACTTTCATTGGCGGTGTTGCCATGCAAGTCTATGAAGAACGCTTTGCAACAACAATGCTATTAGAGGTGCTTGGGAAATGATTTTTGTTTTTGAAGGAAATGTGTATAGGTGGACAAGCTATGGGTTCGGAAAGGGAGACATCACTTTTTCCAATTTATATACAATGATGCAAATGAGAAAGAATAAGGGAAAACATTGTTTTTTTTTTTTTTTTTTTATCTTTTTTCTATACGTGAATTTTCAAAGATGAGATAGTTTGACTTTTTTTGGGTAGCGTTTATACAACTGCCATCACACCCTCTACTAACAGACAAAACCAAATGAAAAAAATTTAAGAACTGCAGTCCAACTCTTAATCATTTTCCATGCTTTAATTAGCCGATCAAAAGATTCAAAAACCACCGGAATAACCTCTGTAGGGAGAATGGAAGTGAAAATAATTTAAAACAAAAGGATCATTTTCTTTGATTTTTTTGATCGTCTGTCCACTTGTCTTTGTTATTCAAACCTGTCAAATCTTACTTTGTGTTCAAAAGGTTTCCTAGACATGAACATGATGTAATGAATCAAAATTCTCACTGCTATTTTTCAAGAAAGTAATAATACAACTAATACTCATGCTTTTGTAATTCCTTTTACCTTTCTTTCTTTCTTTTTTTTTTTTTACTAAATCATAATGATCACCACATTTTCTCCTAAAATATATAAAAAGTATTGCTACACGTCAACGATAAGTTGGTCAAAGCATACTAATTAAAATACAATTAAATTTTTTTATTGAATTTAGTTCCCATCTTGATTAAATAAAAAACAAAAACAAAAAAGAGAGAAAAAACCAAACAAATTTTATAAATAGTATATATATAAAAAATAAAAAAGACCATCTGTACATTACTATAAACAAAAGGAGAAAATAAAAATAAAAATAAAAACCAAAAATAAAAAGTTTAAGCCTGGATGTTAGGGTTATAACCATTGGACCATCATTTCAGTGTCTTCAAATAGGTTTCAAATAAAGGATCTAATAAATGCTTTCTTAAACAAATTTGCACGCTTCGTTACACTGTAGAAACTCAGCTGCTAGAAAATAAATTTCTGATCCTTCCGATTTTTACTATTCTTTGTTCATAGATTTCTTTTATGGTTTTAAATATCCCTTTCAATGACGTCCGCACCTTCTTCATCATTTTCACAGGACTTATATGGTATTTTATCAATAATCATTCGGTATTTGTATTACTAAAGAAGAAAGATAAGAACATAAAATAAATTAAAATATTTCTTTACAAAAGCAAAAAGCTCAAATAAAAATAATAACATAATTATAAAAAGTGTACCATCATTGGTGGTGTTGCCATACAAGTCCATGAAGAGCATTGTGCAACAACAATGCTACCATAGGTACTTGGGAAATGGTTTTTGTTTATGAAAGAAATGTGTGAAGGTGGACAAGTTATGGGTTCAGAAAGGGAGCCATCATTCTAACAAGTTTACATACAAAGACAAAAACAGGAAAGAACTAAGGAAAACATTGTTTTTTTTTTTTAATCTTTTTTTGTTTACGTGAATTTTCAAGGATGAGACAGTTTAATTTTTTTGAGTAGCTTTTTTACAACTACCATAACACCCTCTACTAACAGCCAAAACCAATTGAAAAATATTTAAGAACTACAGTCCAACTCTCAATCCTATTCTATGCATTAATTAGTCGACCAAAATACCAAAAATCACTGGAATAACCTCTGTAGGGGGAATGGAAGTGAAAAAAGTTTAAAATAAAAAGATAATTTTCTTTGAATTTTTTATCTTTTGTCCCTTTTTCTTTGTTATTCAAACTTCTCAAATCTTACTTTATGTTCAAAAGGTTTACTAGGCTTGAATGTGAAGTAATGAATCAACGGTATCATCGCTATTTTTAAACAAAGAAATACAACCATTACCCACGCTTTTATAATTTCTTTTATCTTTCTTTCTCAAGTCTTTTTTTGCTGAATCATAATGATCACCACATTTTCTCCTGAAATATATAAAAAATGTTGTTACATTTCAACGATAAGTGTACTAACTATAATGCAATTAAGCCTTTTTTTTTATTTATTTAGTTCCCTTCTAGATATATAAAAAGAAAAAAAAAACCAAACATATTTTATAAGTAGCTTATATAATATATATATATATATATATATATATATATATATATATATATATATATATATATAAAATAAAATAAACCATGTCTACATTATTGAAAACAAAAGGAGAAAATAAAAATAACAAAACCAAAAATAAAAAGTTTAACCCTGAATGTTAGGGTTACAACCATTGGACCACAATTTCAGTGTTTTCAAATAGGTTTCAAACAAAGTATCTAACAAATGTTTTCTTTGACTAATTTGCTTCCATCGTTACATAGTAGAAAGTCTGCATGCTGGAAATATATTTCAGATCCTTCTGATTTTTCTGTTATTTGTCCATAGATTTTCTTTATCATTTTAAATATCCTTTTGAATGAAGTCCACACCTTTCTCATCCTTTTCACAGAACTAATATGGTATTTTATCAACGATTTTTCAAAAGTTCCTTCGGTATTTGTATGATTGAAAAAGCAAGATAAGAACACAAAATAAATCAAAATATTTCTTTATAAAAACAAAAACCATAAATAAAAATAATAACATAAATATAAAAAGTGTACCTTCATTTGCAGCAACAACACTATCAGATGTACTTGGAAAATGGTTTTTGTTTTTGAAGGAAATGTGTGAAGATGGACAAGCTATGGGTTTGAAAAGAGAGACATCACTTTTACTAGTTTATATACAAGGATACAAACAAGAAAGAACTAAGGAAAACATTGTTTTTTTCTTCTCTCTTGCCTCTTTTTTCTATACCTGAATTTTCAAGGATAAGACGATTTGATTTTTTTTGCGTAGCTCTTATTCAACTGCCATAACTCTCTCTACTAATAGCGAAAACCAATTGAAAAATATTTAAGAATTGCAGTCCAACTCTCAATCTTATTCTATGCTTTAATTAGCCGATCAAAAGATCCAAAAAATCGCTAGAATAACCTCTGTAGAGGGAATGGAAGTGAAAAAAGTTTAAAATAAAAAGATTATTTTCTTTGATTTTTTTATTTTTTGTCTATTTTTTCTCTGTTATTCAAACTCGTTAAATCTCGCTTTGTGTTCAAAAGGTTTCCTAAGTATGAACATGATGTAATGAATCAACAGCATCATCGCTATTTTTCAAGAAAGTAATAATACAACCACCACCCATGCTATTATAATTCCTTTTGTCTTTCTTTCTTTCTTGTTTTCTTACTAAATTATAATGATCCATATATACTTACTAAAATGGAATTAAGTGTTTTTTTTTTTGGCTTTATTTCTCTTATTGGTCAAGTAGAAAGCCAAAAAAAAAAAAAAAAAAAAAGGAAAAACCAAACATATTTTATAAATAGCTTATATATATGCATAAAATAAAAAAGACTATGTGTGCATTACCCTAAACAAAAGGAGAACATAGAAATAAAAATGAAAACCAAAAATAACAAAACCAAAAATGAAAAGTTTAACCCTAGATTTCAGGGTTATAATCATTGGATCACAATTTCAGTGTCTTTAAATAGGTTTCAAACACAGTATCTAGCAAATGGTTTCTCCAACAAATTTGCACCCTTCGTTACATCGTTGACAATCAGCATGCTGGAAAATAAATTCTAGATTCGTCCAATTTTTCCCCTTCTTTGTCCATAGATTTTCTTTATCATTTCAATTATCCCTTTGATAGACGTCTACACCTTCCTCGTTCTTTTCACCGAACTTATATGGTATTTTATCAAAAATCTTCCAAAAGCTCATTTGGTATTTGTACGACTAAAAAAGCAAGATAAGAACACAAAAAAAATTAAAATATTTCTTTATAAAAGCAAAAACCACAAATAAAAATAATAACATATATATAAAAAGTATACCTTCAATGGCAGTGTTGCCATGCAAGTCCATGAAGAATGCTATGCAACAACAACACTACCAGAGGTACTTGGGAAATGGTTTTTGTTTTTGAAGGAATTGTGTGAAGGTGGACAAGCTATGGGTTCGAAAAAGAAGACATCACTCTTACCAGTTTACATACGAGGATGTAAATGAGAAAGAACTAGGGAAAACTTTTTTTTTTATTTTTTATCTTTGTTATATACGTGAATTTTCAAGGAATTAAGTCTTTTTTTTTTCTTTTTTATTTTTTGGATTTAGTTCCCTTCTAGATTATATAAAAAGCAAAAAAAGAAAAAAAAAGGGAAAAACCAAACATATTTTATAAATATCTTTTATATATATTTATTTTGTTTTATAAATATCTTTTATATATATTTATAAAATAAAAAAGACCATGTCTACATTACCAAAAACAAAAGGAGAAAAAAAAAATCACAAAACGAAAAATAAAAATTTTAACCATGGATGTTAAGGTTATAACTGTTGGACCACAATTTCAGTGTCTTCAAATAGGTTTCAAACAAAACATCTAACAAATGCTTTCTTCAACAAATTTGCACCCATCATTACACAGTAGAAAGTTAGTATGCTAGAAAATAAATTTCAGATCCTTCCGATTTTTTCTGTTTTTCATCCATAGATTTTCTTTTTCATTTTAAATATCCCTTGGAACGACATTTGCACCTTCATCATCTTTTTCACAAAACTTATATGGTAACTAAAAAAGCAAGATAAGAATACAAATAAATTAAAATATTTCATTATAAAAGCAAAAACCACAAATTAAAATAATAACATAAATATTGAAAGTGTACCTTCCTTGGCAATGTTGCCATGCAAGTCCATGTAAAATGCTTTGCAACAACAACGCTACCAAAGGTACTTAGAAAATGGTGTTTGTTTGTGAAGGAAATGTGTGAAGTTGACAAGCTATGGGTTTGGAAATGGAGACATCACTCTTACCAGTTTACATACAAGGATGCAAATGAGAAAGAACTGAAGAAAACATAATTTGTTTTTTCTGTTTTTTGTTTTTCTCTATACATGATTTTTCAGGGATGAGTCCACCCTCTACTAACGGCTAAAACCTCTTGAAAAAAATGAAAAACTGCAGTCCAACTCTTAGTCTTAGTCTTACTCTATGATTTACTTAGTCGATCAGTGCACCGAAAAATCCCATTTGAAACTCCAAGAACAGCCCCTGCAGGGAGAATGGAAGTGAAAAAAGCTTAAAATGGAAAAATTATTTTCTTTGATTTTTGATTTATTGTCCCTTTTTCTCTGTTATTCAAATTTACCAAATTTGACTTTGTTTTCAAAAGGTTCATAAACATGTAGTAATGAATATACAATACTCATCGCCATCTTTTAAGGAAGTAACAATATAATTACTACCTGCACTTTCATAACTTCTTTGGCCTTTCTCTCTTCTTTTTTTATTGAATCATAATGATCACCACATTTTCTCCTAAAATATATAAGAAAATTTTGTTACACATTAATGATAATTTGGTCAATGTATACTAACTAAAATACAATTAAGTCCTTTTCTTTTTTTTTGGGGGGGGGGGGTTTCATTCCCTTTTTGATTAAATAAAAAAAAAAGAGGAAAAACCAAACCTATTTTATAAATATATATATATATATATATATATATATATATATATCTTTATCAAATAAAAAAGACCATGTCTACATTGCCATAAAAAAAGGTGAAAAAAAAAAATAATAATAATAAAACCAAAAACAAAAAGTTTAACCTTGGATGACAGAGTCATAGCCGTTGCACCACATTTTTAGTATCTCAAATACGTTTCAAATAGAACATCTAACAAACAGTTTCTTCAACAAATTTGCACCCTCTGTTATGCATTAGAAAGTCAATATGCAGGAAAATAAATTTTAGATCATTTCGATTTTTCCTTTTTTTGTCCATAGATTTTCTTTATCATTTTAAATATCCCTTAGAAAGATTTCTGCACCTTAGAAACAACTTATGTGGTATTTTATCAATGATCTTCTAAAATATCCTTCTTGAACTCACACAACAAGAAGGTCTTTGGGGACCAATGGATCATACTAGCATGCAGTCCTGGAGAACACTTCAACTTTCATCAACCATGAAAAAGCCACCTCATTGAACTTGTACCGAAAATTTCGGTATTTGTATGACTAAAAAAGCAAGATAAGAACATAAAACAAATTAAAATATTTCTTTATAAAAGAAAAAAGCACAATTAAAAATAATAACATAAATATAAAAAGTATACCTTCATTGGCAATGTTTACATGTACGTCCATGAAGAACGCTTGGTAAAACAGCGCTACTAGAGGTACTGCAAAATAGTTTTTGTTTGTGAAAGAAAGTGTGAAGGTGGATGAGCTATGGGTTTGGAAAGGGAGATATCACTTTTACCAGTTTACATAGAAGGATGCAAACGAGAAAGAACTAAAGGAAACATTTTTTTTTTCTATACATGATTTTTTCAAGGATGAAACGGTTTAATTTTTTTTGGGCAGCTTTTATAGAACTGCCCTACCCACCCTCTACTAACAGCCAAAACCAATTAAAAAAAATTAAAAACTTCAGTCTAACTCTAACTCTTACTATATGCTATACTTAGCCAATCAAGAGATAAAAAAAACCCCATTTGAAACTCCATGAACAACCTCTGCAGGGAAATGGAAGTGAAAAGGCGAGCCATAAAACGCGAAAAAGAAAAATGGAACCAATGCTACTAAAATAACCAAAATCAGAATGAGGTAGAAAAAGATATCGTGATCAAGCTTGTCAAATCTCACTTTGTGTTCAAAAGGTTTCCTAAGCGTAAACATAAAGTAACGAATCTATAGTACCAACACTATTTTTCAAGAAAGTAATAACACAATCACTACTTGTGCTTTCATAATTCCTTTTGTCTTTCTTCCTTTCTTATTCTTTTATTACATCATAATGTTCATCACATTTTCTCCATAAATATATAATAAACGTTGTTATATGACAACAATAGGTTGATCAAAGCATACTAACTAAAATGTAATTAAGTCTTTTTTTTTTTTTTTGGGATTTAGTTCCCTTCTTGATTAAATAAAAAGTAAAATATAAAAGGTAAAACCAAATATATTTTATAAATAGTTTATACATATATATAATAAAAAAGATCATGTCTACATTATCATAAAAAAAGTAGGAAATAAAAATAAAAATAAAAGCCAAAAATAACAAAAGCAAAAATAAAGAGTTTAACCCTGGATGTAAGGGTTATACCCTATGCATCGCATTTTCAGTGTCTTCTTTTAACAGCCAAAACCAGTTGGAAAAAAATTAACCCTTTACTAACAGCCAAAACCAATTGAAAAAAATTAAATACTGCAGTCTAACTCTCAGTGTTATTCTACGCTTTACATGGTCAATTGGAAGATCGAAAAACTCCATTTGAAACTCCAAGAACAACACCTGCATGGGGAATTGATGTAAAAAAACTTAAAATGAAAAAAAATCATTTTCTTTAATTATTTGATCTTGTGTCTCTTTTTCATTGTTATTCAAACTTATCAAATCTTACTCTGTGCTCAAAAGGTTTCCTAGGCATAAACATGAAGTAATGAACCGACAATATCAATGCTATTTTTCAAGAAAGTAATAACATAACCACTACCCACACTTTCATAATTCCTTTTGACTTTCTTTCTTTCTTTTTCTTTTATTAAATGATAATGTTCATCACATTTTCTCCATAAATATATAATAAACGTTGTTATATGTCAACAATAGGTTCATCAAAGCATACAAACTAAAATGTAATTAAGTCTTCTTTTTTTTTGGGATTTAGTTCCCTTCTTGATTAAATAAAAAGCAAAAAATAAAAGGTAAAACCAAATATATTTTATAAATAGTTTATACATATATATAATAAAAAAGATCATGTCTACATTATCATAAAAAAAGTAGGAAATAAAAATAAAAATAAAAGCCAAAAATAACAAAAGCAAAAATAAAGAGTTTAACCCTGGATGTAAGGGTTATACCCTATGCATCGCATTTTCAGTGTCTTCTTTTAACAGCCAAAACCAGTTGAAAAAAAATTAACCCTTTACTAACAGCCAAAACCAATTGAAAAAAATTAAATACTGCAGTCTAACTCTCAGTGTTATTCTACGCTTTACTTGGTCAATTGGAAGATCGAAAAACTCCATTTGAAACTCCAAGAACAACCCCTGCATGGGGAATTGATGTAAAAAACTTAAAACGAAAATAATCATTTTCTTTTATTTTTTGATCTTGTGTCTCTTTTTCATTGTTATTCAAACTTGTCAAATCTCACTATGTGTTCAAAAGGTTTCCTAGGCATAAACATGAAGTAATGAACATACAATATCAATGCTATTTTTCAAGAAAGTAATAACATAACCACTACCCACACTTTCATAATTCCTTTTGTCTTTCTTTCTTTCTTCTTTTTATAATAAATCATAATGATCACCACATTATCTATATAAATATATAATAAATGTTGTTACATGTCAGCAATAAGTTGGTCAAAGATACTAACTAAAATGCAATTAAATCTTTTTTTTTTTTTGGGATTTAGTTCCCTATTTGATTAAATAAAAAGCAAAAACAAAAAAATGAAAAACCAAATATATTTTATAAATAGTTTATACATATATATAATAAAAAAGACCATGTCTACATTACCATGAAAAAAGGAGAAAAAAATTAAAAAAAAATAAAAAATAAAAAGTTAACCCTGGATGTCAAGGTTATACCCATTGCACTGCATTTTTAGTGTCTTCAAATAGATTTCAAACAAAGCATCTAACAAATGCTTATCTAACAAATGCTGTCTTTAATAAATTTTCAACTTTTGTTACGCTCTAGAAATTCAGCATGCTAGAAAATAAATTCCAAATCCTTCCAATTTTTCATTTTCTTTGTACATAGATTTTCTTTATCATTTTAAATATCCTTTTGAAGGAGATCTACACCTTCCTCATCCCTTTCATAGACCTTATATGGTATTTTATCAATGATCTTCCAAAATCTCCTTCTTGAATTGACACATCCAGAAGGTTATTGTCAGGACCCATCGAAGATCTCTCACTGGAACCCTAGACAAGTTCTGATCACAGGAAAACCCTACCGGATCTTCCAATGGAAAATCCAGCAGAACCTCCCTTAAGGGTTGGACTTACCACAAATTTCCTGCACTGAAAACACACTTCTATATACATTCCCTTATTCCTCCCACATTACTAAATTTAATTCCACAAATTTACAGCACTCCAAAATAATAACAGGGAATCAGTGTATGATTCAATAAATATGTGTCCAATCAGTATACAGAACATTATACAAATGATTGTGAAATTAATACAATATCAGATAAAGAATCAATACAAGATGGAGAGGAAAAAGGGAGGAAATGCTTCTTGAACTTTCGGCAATGAACTGAGACGTCGGGCTCGCTCCGGACGATCAACGTCTCCCAACTTGGGCCTAGGGGAATGGAATTTAAAAATATGATATGTAATAATCTTAGTGAGTGATCCTATCTACTATACAATTATAATATTAATAATATAATAATAAAAGAAATTTAATTAATCAATACCAAACAATTAAATAAATAATCATAATAAATATTTAAAATAATGTTTTCTCTCAAAAACCCTTACAGTTCACTCAGTTGGAAAAATTCCCCTTTTAAAACGTTTTCACAAAACGCGCTATTTGTATGCCCCAAAAATCAAGGAATAATTAATTTAATAAAAAATTAAATAATCCAAATTTATAATGAAATAAATTGAAATAAAATAACTTATAACGATTATTAAATTATTAATCCATGTCATAACAATTAATACCGAAATATTAACAAAACTCATATTAAAACAATTCATAGAATAATTAAGTACTTAAAATAAATCAATTTATTGAACAATTAAGCAAAGGAAAAATTAAATCAATTTAAAACTTACATTTGAAATAAATAATAAAACAACATTAAATATATTCTTAATTTAGATACAATTTCAAAATATTTATTTTGAAATCCATGTTCCGAAAATCACTTGATGCACCCACTATAAACCAGTGGCTCCAACGGTACCCAGCGTCCCAAGGTATCGCCAGACAGGAGGTTAAAGAGAGAAACCGACATACGGTCATGTGGCGTCTCGGCCATGGAGAGGCGTCCTACCCTCATCTGATGGCAACCACAGGACAACCCCATAAATCATCTGCGCGCTACTCAAACCTATCTGCGCACTCATTACATCCACCTGCGCGCTAATTATATCCATATACAAAGAACACTACTACGTGTATGGTGCATCTAAAAACCATAAAATCAATATATTCATTTTCAAATCTCAAAATCTTATAAATACTACCAGGTTTATTCCATCCAATTAAACCTGTAAATTTTCCACAATTCCTTTATAAATCATCGTCAAAATTCATCGCACAATTTCCATCAATTTCAAACCCATCAACTTTCAAATGCATCAATTTTCCAATCCACAATATTCAAATGCGTAAGCATAATTTTTAAAATAGTATCCTTAAATCCTTAAAATTCAAGATAGGCATAATTTGATTAAAATCCTATAAAATTTCCAAAATTCATAAATCCATATAAATGCATTTTTATTGCTTGAAATAAACTCATAATAATTTCAACAATAAATTGATAATGTTAAAAATCATAATTTCTTTAAATATCAAATTTTCATAAAATGAATTTCCATAATTTATCAAAATCAAAATATGATTTAATGCACATATACATTTCAATTTATTCAAATTGTGCCATCAAAATTTCAAATATAATTTTGCTAAATATTTAACACATAATTATTAAATCCAAATATTTAATTATCACAAAATAAATATAATTTAACACCCGAAATTAATTTGAAGGTGGGTTACTCACCTGGAGCACGCAATTAACCCAAGATCCTCTATGGGATTAATTCCACGACACACACGTGCTCCTAGAACAATAATATTACACAACTCAAATAAATTAATATTTTATTCGTATAAATAATACCCGATACCCGGGTGGTTTAACACAAACGTTAACCAAAATTTACGAGTAATATACCGAATCGAAGCTTGTGGAACGAGGATTACGAATCTGGTCTTACTTCCCGGAGATCGGACCCGAGGCGGCCGGAATCTCGCCGGAAAGCTCACTGAATTTAGGCCTTCGATTCTCACAATCCGTTAAGAATTGAGCAAAGTGGACACCGGATTTGGGTTCAAAGGGTCGGAATTAGTGGGAAAGGATGGGCGGTACAACTAAAAACTCATCGGAAAGTCGATTTTCCGACAAGCTACCGTGGTCACCGGAATCCGCCACCACCGGCAGCGCGTCTGGTGGCCACTAGCAGTGATTTTTGGTGGGAAGGTAGATCGGGGAATGGGTGACTCAACGGGACTAGCGGTGAGGCAAACGGAGGTCGTAATGGAGAGAAATTTGGGTTTGAAGTAATCGGCACCGCCGCCGGAAAAAGTCTCGATCCAGGTGCATCGGCGGTCGGTTGGCCATGATTTTTGGTTGGACGGTCGGTTTTCAGATGGGCTTCAAGCTAGGGTGGCGCATGTACTATTCTGGTGGCCGAAAATGGGTGAACGGTGGTTGGCCGATTGTGTTTGTCTCTCTAGCTCTCTCTCTCCTCTCCTTTTCTTTCCTCCCTGGCTCACGTGTTTTGCCAAAATAAAAGCCACCCGTGGGTGACACTGTTCACTCATGGGATTGGCTGAAATACAACATGTGGCACACACTGTTCACTCAAGTCAAAATATATTAAAATATTACGGTATTTGAAAAACTCTACAAGTCCATAACTTTCAAACCACATGTCCAAATCAGACGTACCGCTAGTCTATGAACTCGTATCGACGAGTACTTCATAACCATGCATGAGTCAAAACTCAACTTTGCATGAACAAAAAGTCAACTCCGGCACCCCTTGGACAATTTGGACCTCAACTTGTTTTGCTCATAACTTTCAAACCATAGCTCCATTTTCGAAGTGCTACTAGTCTATGGACTCGTAACAACGTGTACTTTTTAATGGTATCTCGATCAAATGTGAAATTCCATCAGGAGTAAAAAGTTAATATTTGACCCCTTCTCGATCAATGATGGTCAAACTTGGTCAACCTTGGTCAAATTTGAGAAATTTCCGGTGTACTTTGGGACGGGGTGTTACAGTTTTTGGGGACCAATGGATTATACTAGCTTGCATTCTTGGAGAACTTTTTAACTTTTGTCAACCATGAAGTAGTCACCTAATTGAACTCCTATCGAAAATTTCTGTAGTTGTATGACTAGAAGCGCAAGATAAGAACACAAATAAATTAAAATATTTCTTTGTAAAAACAAAAAAGCACAAATAAAAATAATAACATAAATATTAAAAGTGTACATTCGTTGGTGGTGTTACCATGCAAATCCATGAAAAATGCTTGGCAACAACAATGCTACTAGAGGTACTGGGGAAATAGTTTATGTTTATGAAGGAAATGTGTGAAGATAAACAAGCTATGAGTTTAGGAAGGGAGATATCACTCTTACCAGTTTGCATGCAAGAATGCAAACGAGAAAGAACTAAAGAAAACAATTTTTTTATACGTGATTTTCAAGGATGAGATGGTTTGATTTTGTTTGGGCAGATTTAATTAAACAGCCAGGCCCACCCTCTATTAGTAGGCAAAACCAATTGAAAAATATTAAAAATTGCAATCTAATTCTTAATTTTATACTATGCTTACTTAGCCGATCAGAAGATCAAGAAATCCCATTTGAATCTCCAGGAGGAACTCCTACAAAGGGAATTGAAGTGAAAAAAGCTTAAAACTGAAAGATCGTTTTCTTTGATTTTTCGATCTGCTGTCAATTTTCTATGTTATTCAAACTTGTCAAATCTCACTTTGCGTTCAAAAGGTTTCCTATGCATAAACATAAAATAATGAATCTACAATATCATCGCTATTTTTCAAGAAAATAATAACACAACAACTACCTGCTCTTTCATAATTCCTTTTTTCTTTCTTTCTTTCTTCTTTTTTTTTGGTTAAATCATAATGATCGTCACATTTTCTTCTAAAATATATAATAAACGTTGTTACACGTCAACAAAAAGTTGGTCAAAGTATGCAAATTGGTCAAAGTATACTAAATAAAATGCAATTAAGTCCTTTTTTTTTTTTGGATATTTAGTTCCTTTCTTGATGGAATAAAAAGAAAAAAAAAAGGAGAAACCAAACATAAATATATATATAATAAATCAAAATATGTCTACATTACCATAAAAAAAGAAGAAAACAAAAATAAAAATAAAAACCAAAAATAACAAAAGCAAAAATTAAAAACTTAACCCTAGATGTCAAGGTTATACCTATTGCACCCCATTTTCAATGTCTTCAAATAGGTTTCAAATAAAGCATCTAACAAATGCTTTCTTCAATAAATTTGCACCCTTCATTATGCTGTAGAAAGTTAGTATACTGAAAAATAAATTCTAAGTCGTTCCGATTTTTCCTATTCTTTGTCTATAGATTTTCGTTATCATTTTAAATATCTCTTTGAAAAATATTTGTGCCTTCCCCTTTATTGAACTTATATGGTATTTTATCAATGATCTTCTAAAGCCTCCTTTTCAAACTGAGACAAGAAGAAGGTCTTTGGGGACCAATGGATTATACAAGCTTCCATTCCTGAAGAAGTCTCTAGCTTTTGTCAACCATGAAAAAGCCACCTTATTGAACTTGTTCCGAAAATTTTGATATTTGTATGACTAAAAAATCAAGATAAGAATACAAAATAAATTAAAATCTTTCTTTATAAAAACAAAAAGCACAAATAAAAATGATAACATAAATATAAAAAGTGTACCTTCATTGGCGGTGTTGTCATGCAAGTCCATGAAAAAAGTATTTAGTTTAAGAACGAAAGAGTTTGCTTGAGTCGTAGTTCTACTTTAATTGTTTGCCTTAGAGCAACATTAGTCTTTGCCAATGGAAGGCCATTTTAGCTGTATAGAAATTTTGGTCCACTTAAATGATATCTATTTTAACCTCAAATGTTGATGTCAATCAAGGATTACATCAAGAGTCATAGTATTTTTTTTCAATAGAATAAGATTGATTATACATAACTTATGAGACATCTACAGCTATTACCCATACTGGAAAAGATTAGAATAGACCTTTCGATAGATTTTCTTAAGGAGTTGACATCATCCATGGGATATATGGTGATCATAGTGTTTGTCGATTGTTTCTCCATATATGGACAATGTATACCTATCAGGCATCCATTTACTGCTTTCATTGTTGCTAATGCTTTTGTATACAGTATTGTACAACTAATGGATGCCTCCCTCCATTGTTAGCGATTAAGTATTCATTAGTACCTTTTGGAAAGCACTATTCTAATTACAAATGACTTCTATCAAAAAGAGTTCAATTAACATCCTAAAAAAAAATAACAAAACCAAAGTCCTTAATCATACATTGGATCAATATTTTCAATGTTTTTACAATGCTCAGCCTTCTAAATGGCTTGATTAGTTGTTGTGGGCTGAATACAGCTATAATAATTGTATCCATTAATCCATTAAGTCATTACAATCTCATCCTTTAAGGTCATATATGGATAGCCTTTGTCACCCTTAGTGCCATATGTTATTAGAACCATCAAAATACAAGTTGTAGATCAATTGATTTATGATTGCAGTCTCATCTTGTGGTAATTGCAACATAATCTAAAGAAAGCATGTAGTTGAACAAATCCTGACTTAATCATAATTGAAAAGAGGACAAGTCTAATGTGGAAGACTATGTTTATTTCAAGCTCTAGGCTTATTATCAATAAACAATCATTTTCCAAAGATCACTCAAGCTTCCCTTATGCTATTATGGCTTTTATAGAATTTTAGAGCAAATTGTGCCCCCTAGCTTACCATTTGTAGCTTCTGGTGGCTTAATTATTCATAATGTTTTCAATGTTGGTTTATCAAAAAACATGAAAGGCCATTTCCTAATAGCACTCCAACCTTGCCACCTGTTATGAATACCTCAACCATTTTGCTATAACTTGAAAGTGTTCACACTATTTGAGTTATTAAAATGAGAGATTACGGACCTAAAACAAAGAATTTTGTTAAATGGGTCAGCATTTCAACTGAAGATGCCATATGGGAGAACAAAGGGCGATTCTCCATAACCCATCCTACCTTCATTATTGAAGACAAGGATGATTTAAAAGGAAACGAGTGATATAACCTTGTTAGCATACATGCGTGTTTCGGCAGGTAAAGCCATGCATGCAATTCACTGCTAAAGGAGAGTGGGTCACTATATCCTTCAATTATTAGTAAATATTTATTATAAAGGGATATTGGCAGTCAAGCACCTCGAACTTTATCGAGGTTGACACATTGCACCCTAAACTTTTTTTTTCTGCATTTTGCACCCCAAACTTCTTTTTTACTTGCACCGTTGGTTCTTCTGTTAAAAATACATCATGGAATGATTAGGTGCCTCACACGTGCTCATCAAACGAGGGTAGATAAGGTAATTTTACTGTTCTCAATTTAGAAATTAGGGTTTCATTTTAGAAATTTTTTCACCAAAACCCCTTCTCCTTTTTCTTCTTCTTCTTCTTCTTCTTTCCATGTCCATGTTTGTTCTCTTTCATTTTTTTACCTTTTTCACTTCTCATGTGCTCTTTCAAATCCAAAACCCCCTCTTTTTTTTTTTCTTATTCTTCTTCTTCCAAACCGCCACTCTCAATGACATTAACAATTTCAAAGTTGCAAATGAATGAAGTTCTCTCTCTCCTCTTTCTCTATATATGTCCTCTTTTTCTTTCTTTCTTTTTTTTTGGTGTACTCTCTCTTGCTCTGTAACTCTCTTTGTTTCTCTCTATCTCTTCTCTTTCTTTGTCCTTTTTTTTCTTTTTTTTACGTACTCTCTCTTTCTCTGTAAATCTCTCTGTCTGTCTATCTATCTTTCCTCTTTCTTTGTCTCTATTCTTTTTTATTTTTTTTTGTACTCTTTCTTTCTCTATAACTCTCTCTATCTGTCTCCTCTCTCTAGTTGATATTTTAGGAAAGCAAAACTCCATTTTAACAATTCATCGAAACTTCCCCCCCCCCCCCCCTTTTTTTTCTCCTAATTTTTTGTTTTCCATATTTTCTGAATTTCAAACAGAGCCAAAAAATTATAAAATTACTTTATCTACCCTCATTTGAAAAGCACGTATGAGGTACCTGATCATTCCGTTATGCATTTTTAATAAAAGAACCAATGGTACAAGAAAAAAGGAAGTTTAGGATGTAAAATGCCAGAAAAAAGAGTTTAGGCTGCAATATCTCAACCTCGATAAAGTTTGGGGTGCTTGGTTGCCAATATCCTTATTATAAATTAATTTTTAACTCACTTATTTAGCTCTAAGTTATTGATTAATTGTTTGAAAAGTCAAGTTTTGGAATATTTTTTATGCTTTTTGTTGAAGTTTTTGTAGGTGGGCTTGAGTTTGAAGTTGTTTTTATTTTCTTATGTGAAATATCAACTTTAGGGGAAATTTTGCCATCTTGAAGTATCTCCATGCCAAAGCTCCACGCATTGCCCATTTGATTACACACAATTTAGTTTAAGCTTGCAGTAATAATGGCTCACTACAAACCAAATTGGAATGTCCCATGCATGATCCACACTGCGTAACATATTTTAATTCTCTGCCCTCTAAAAACATCTTAAGGATATAGAGATTCAACTCTAGCCTCACACAGGCAAATCATTTACATGCTCTTCATCCCTTTCATTACAATATGGAAGAAAACTTGCTACATGGGACATCAAAAGTTCTTACCTTTAAATCATAAATGGCAGAATTGTAACTGGTTTGGAGGAAAAGATCATAGATCACCTCCAAAGATGCTATTAGGATATGATGTGCTTGAACAGCTGAAGGATTTTACTCAACCAATATTTGGTAAGGCATATCGTAGAGAGCAAGAAAGAAAAGAGGCAGATAAATCACATAATTAGACCAAGAAAAGAAATTTTTTTTTTCTTGAATTGCCATATTGGTGATGCCTTAAGATTTGACATAATTTGGATGTCATGCACATAAAAAAGAATGTGTGTGATATTTTATTGGGAGCCATGATAAACATTAAAGGATGACAAAGGATACTTATAATTCTTGATTAGATTTAGAGCTTATGCATATTAGGCAGAGCTACACGTGACATGCAGGGAGGGTGTAATTTTTTTTTTTTTGGCCCACTACATATTACATGCTCAATCATTCCGAGAAAACTGGTTTATGTCCATTTTTAAATAGTTTGAAGCTTCCTGATGGATGCACATATAATATTTCTAGGTTCGTGAACTTGAAAGACAACAAAATTTCAGGTTTGAAGAGTCATGATTATCATATCCTTATGTAACATTGGCTTCCTATAGCTTTATTGCATACTTATGTAAAGATATTGATAGAGTAATAATTTAATTGTGTATGTTTTTTAGGGACTTAACATCCAAGACGTTGAGGACGGATGTGTTAGAGCAACTTGATCAGAACATTGCTCTAACATTGTGTAGTCTTGAGAAAAAGTTTCTGCTTTCGTTTTTTGATGTTATTGTGCACCTACCAATCCATCTTACTTAAGAAGCCATGCTTATAGGGCGTTGTCAATTTCGTTGGATGTATCCATTCAAAAGGTGTGGCCACTGCTTCGATTTTCTCAGTATATTTTCTTTTGTTCACAACATTACCTTCATTGTTCAAATGCTACTGTGTTGAACGTATTTGCATAAGCTTAAAGGGAAGCTCAACTCGAAGGCTTAATAGTCAAGGGGTACATTGACAGTGAATATTTGAAATTTTGCTCATTGTATCTAAATGATATCGAGACTATTTTAATAGACTAAATATAAATTACGATGGTGATGGTCAACTATCAAGCTGGATCTCTACCTTTTCACTTAAGGGCCATGGGGTAAGAGCACTCACAGTTGATAAGCTTGATATGATGGAGTAGGCAAAGATTAGATGGTACAATTGTGCTGAAGTCCTACAATACATCAAGTAAAACTAGCCACTTATGGGTATTCTACTTTATTTTAGTTAACTGACTTTATTTAGTTTAACGTGTTGGTTTTATGCACAGTGAGCATAAAGAATAACTTTTAAGAGAAAATATCAGAGACATTAATGCAAAGCAACTCCTAGAGTTTCCTAAGTGGTTCCTACAATGTGTAAGTCACATTCTACATAAATTTTTACTATTTCTACATAATCAGTCGATGCTGCCCATTACTTACTGAAACTACATATTCATATGTGCAAATTGCACTTGGCAAACAATGGCTCGAGTGCTGACTTTTTTAGCACTTAAAAGCCTAGCCCAAAGACCCAACCAATGTATTGCACATTGTATTGGTTGCATTATCAATAGAAACAGATTTAACATTTCAAAATGTGATATGCATAAAACAACCCAAGATATTGGCATTGTAATTAAAGAAGACCATAATGGAGTACATATCAATTTATTTGGTCTCTTGACTGACATAATTGAGTTAAATTATGGAGGTCATAATGTAATGTTGCTGTTTAATTGTTAATGGTGGGACATAAGTAGTAGAAGCCAAATTGAAATTGATGAATTCAAGTTCATAAGTATCAACGTTACAAGAACACGGTACAACGAAGATTCATATGTCCTTGCTAGTCAAGTGGAATAAGTGATATACCTAGTTGATTTGAAACTGGGCAAAAATTAGCGCATGGTAGAAAGGATGCAACAACGTAAATTGTTCAATGTACAAGTTACATAATCTTTTAGTGATCTGCTTGATGAGGTATTTCAGCAAGAAGAGTGCAACGATGATGATATTGATGCCAATGTCGAACCATTGAATCTGGATAACATGGAGGAGATATTAATTCATACAAATGCTTACAATTTGAATGATGTGGAGGATAGCACAAACATTTTCAATATGAACGTGAATTTAAAGATGCTTAAGAAGCTTGGGGGGATGGTAATGAGGAAGAAAAGTAGTGCTCAAACAAGCTTGGTGGTAAATGATGGATCAAAATGGGTTATGCTCATGTTTGACATATGTGTTGGGTCTTTCATAGTATTGATGTAAATATGATGTTTCAACATATATGCACACAATTCTTAATTTTGTTATTTCTAGTCATTGACTTGCATAAAATGTGTAGTGCCCTTTTTTACATGGATTTTTTTATTTTTGTGCTTAAAGGATTTGCTGAATATATATGTACAGCAAGTTATGCAAAATATAGATATATGTATTATGCCATTCATTTTTTCATTGTTGTTGCCTAACTAATGCACACTTCTTGATTTTTTCTTTTGTGGTTTAGTTGGAAATAGATACATATCATGTTGAGTGGCAAAGGCATTGTACGATGAGGAGAGCATTCAATCAGCTCATCTCTACGGAAGCCACCACTAAACAGCAGAGGTATATCAGATATGGCAATCATGAGATTTGAACTCATATACTGTTAGTTATTAATTTAGGCGTATTAAATGTGTTGGATTGATGTTCTAATATCTAAACTGTACTAACATGTTGTGTATTTACGCAGTGGCTAGCACTTGGAGAATAATTGCAAAGAAGGACTCAATGTCAAAAGGTAACAAATTAGGCCATTTTTCTTTGTTCAATTGTGTATCTATATATGTAACTGCCCCTTATATATGCTAAAATTAGGTTGTTAGAACGCATGATTGTTGCCTTGAGTTGTTACTGTGAGCATGCTGATAGTTGATTCCTTTTCCCAATCCTACTTGGCTGGTTGGACACCCACGTTTAAGTTGGTATCATATAATTTTATCAAACATATATAGTGTGCTGGCTGCACTATATTGATATCAAAATTAATACACAAACATTGTTCATTCACCATTCAATACCATGAATTATGCAGTTTGCGGATGATAAGTTGGATATGTTAAAAACTATATACAAGAAAATGCAAAGGCATTCAACAACTTGTGGTGCCAACTAGGTGCAATCCACGGAAGGGATAGACTATCCAGTCAATTGAACCATTAAATGCACACCTACTAGATCATACAAACCAGCAGACGATTAATCAATCAAGTTAGACTTGCCAGACTACAACCTCACTGTAAACACATGTGATACGAAACTAGGACGACCTGCTCCTAAACCCGTATTATATTAGCCCGGATCTTAATTAAGTTCAAGTTCTAATGGAATGGACCTCAACCCCTAACCAACCTGTGGTTAGAAACCTTGGTATAATGTAGATGCCACAATAGGGGATGGAAAACCTATTGATAAGTCAAAATAAAACATCCAATTCTCTAATGGTGTTTTAGGTGTTCTCAAAGAACAAAGAGATAATTAATCTCACAAGTATTTTCTTAATCAAATCAAAGTTGTTTTCTTATTGATAATTAAGCCTTTAAATAGGCTTCAAAGCCATGAAATAAAACCCTAGAACATAAAGAAAACCAGCCACCACACATAAAGAAACCTAGTTGGCTGAAACTATACTTCCTTTCCTAATCTAAGTTTGATTAATTAATTCTTTTATATTAAATTAGGAATTAATTAATTTACAATGGAAAGAATAAAATAAAAACCTTCCTAAAGTTATTTTTCCAGAAAATAAATAAATAAAAGCCAAAAAGTAATGGTAGTTTCCTAAAACAAAAAGTAAAAACAAATTAGGAAACTAAAAATGCTAGCCTTTTGATCAAGTTGACTTTGATCAATCTTTGACCTCTTTGAGCTTCAAATCAGCTTCTAGATGCTTTTTAGGATGCCAAATAAGCTGAATATGAAGTCCCACACGTTGCCCATGCTTGGAAAAATAAGAAAAGGCCAATACAGTAAAATACAGTAAAGCCAGCAAGTAATACAGCAAATTCGGCCAAACTGTTGACACTGTCCGTACAAGCCCTTTTTGATTGCATTTGAGGCTGCTTTAACTTGATTCCATGACCTCTTAGGCATATGTATTGAACCCATAAAGCATTGGAACCATTTCATGCTTCCCGGACTCCAAAAATGTACCAAAATCGCCACCCGGGCCCGTTTTGGCTTCTATTGCTTGTATGAGTAAAACAGGCCTTGGTTCTTTAGATATGGCCAACCCCTCTTGAATATGACTTATTCCTTGTATAAAGACAGCAAGATTGTCCTTGAACTTCTTGGCTAGGGCTCTAGTGATCGGTCCCACCTTCATCCGTAACGGATCGGCACCCCAGCGGGTTGTCGGTTGTACGGGTTCAGGCGGATTCGCATCAACATGTCCTTACCAATGTTAGAGTAGCAAGTACACAAAATGCTTCCTGTATTATACAGCCATGTAGCTGAACAGTTGGAGAAGCGGCTCAAAGAAGAATCCCTAAAAAAAGAGTCCACGTACTATCTAAGAACATAAATAAAGCCATGGAGTCACTGCTTTGGCAAATAGAACATGACGTGATAGGAATGTGGAGAAGCGGCTCAAAGAAGAATCCCCAAAAAAAGAGTCCACGTACTATCCAAGAACATAAATAAAGCCATGGAGTCACTACTTTGGCAAATAGAATATGATGTGATAGGAATGACAGTGGTGGTGGACAAGGTAAATAAATGCAATGTGTTGCTGCTACTTTAGTGCAATTCATGTTTTTGGTGTATTCATACACCAAAAAACATATTTAGTTTATAGTGTTATGCATGTGTGAAAGTTGAACTTTCATACATACATATGTGGTTTGAACTTTCATACATGCATACATGGATTATCATTGGAAACATTCTACCTTGAAGTTTTTTCCACCATAATTCACACACGTTCTATATCTTTTATTACCAAACATGGTTAAGGTATACAAAAGTGCTTTGACTACGCAACATTTATTTTGTATAGTGCAACCAGGTAGCATATTAGTAGGAGAAGAGAGTAGAAGGAGAAGCCCTAGGATGAAAATAAGCAACGGAGAAGCGCAATAGACAAAGATACGGTGGCAGTGGCAAGCAAGGAGACCATGCAGGTGGTACAATAGATATTGAAAGATGCTGCCATTTTGTTGACCATGTAAACTTAGATAATAGTATATATGTAATACCATGCAACTGAAATATGTGGCCTTAATGCTCAATGCACTTGTGTAGTGACATTTATATTGGAACGTGAAATGGAATACAATCATGCATTAAATGTACATACTTATACCATGCAGTGTAACAAAGTAGAGGAGTCTAAAAGGAGAAGCCCATGGAAAATCGCACAGGCACAAGCCAGGATCATGAATGATTCAATGTGGTGTTGTTATTTTTATTGCATTTCCCCATATCTGTGTGTTAACAAAATAACTAACATGTTGATGATTAGTAGCCACTATTTGAGCATATGAATTTAGAAGATATGACATAGGTTGTGACCAACAACATTGTTTTTTTTTTTTTTTTTTTGTGTTCTTGTAATGGAATGGAGATGGTATTTAAGCTTTTGTGCTTAAAAATATTTTCCTTATGCATAATGAATATTGGTATTTTCGGAACAATGTATTAGAGTGGTCCAAGGCTGACATACTAGAAAGAAAATCATACGGACAATGTGCAGAACCACACAGCTATATACTTGATTGCCGTGGGGGATGCTGCCAAGTTTTATATTGGGTTAATTACACTAGACACCATCGACGTTTCCCTTAATTACAACCGGATACCTTTAATATTTCCATAATTACATTGCACACCCTTGAGGTTTTCCTTAGTTACAACCGGATACCTTTGTGTTTCCATAAGTATATTGCACACCCTGGAGGTTTTTCCTTTAATTATAACCGGTATCTTCATGTTTTCATAATTACATCCACCTCCCTTTTGATAAAACTTCATCTATAAAAATGTATTCTCTCTCTTATGTGGCAGTTAAAATTTTATTAATTGTCCCTTGTATATATTAATTAACCGTAGATGTTTATTGATTTGAAAAATAAAGTTTTTTTAATTTGAAAAGGTTGAAGCCTAACGGATAGTAAGTACAATAATAACTACCAATTTTTAATGGCACCCTCTGGAATGTTTAAAACATAATTTTTATATTTTCTAATTTTTTTTTTAAATTTGTTTTCAAAACTTGTTTTTGAAAATGAATGGCCAAAACAAGTTTTGGCCATTCCTATTTGGCCAAATTTGTGTCATCCTTTGGAGTTATTCATGGAAAAATTTTAGAAAGTTAGTCAAATATGAAAAGATAAGATTGACATGTATTTTGCAATAAATGGTTGTGGGATTTTAGGACTAAAATCCTTAATTATACATATATATAAAGTTTCTTTTTTGTAAGTAATCGTTAAAAATTACACAAGCTATCCATGACTATAGAATTTTAAAACTGCTTTTTATACTTTACGATATTTAATATGACATATAACTAGTTCTATCAATAGAAAAAGAAAATTAAGAAAAAAAAATTAAGGAAAAAAAACAACTATAAACTAGAATTATCCGGAAATGCATAATTTATGAAAATATATAATATCACAAAGGTGACCTAGTTATTCTTGTACTTACTATCCGTTGGGCTTCAACTTTTTAAAATTAAATAAACTTTATTTTTCAAATAAACAAAATCCATGTTTAATTAATATATACAAGGAACAATTAATAAAATTTTAACTGCCACATAAGAGAGAGTACATTTTTATGGATAAAGTTTTATCAAAAGGAAGGCAAATGTAATTATGGAAAAATGAAGGTATCCGGTTGTAATTAAGGAAAAAAACCTCGAGGGTGTGCAATGTAATTATGGAAACATAAAGGTATTTAGTTGTAATTAAGGGAAATCTAAAAGGTGTGCAATGTAATTATGGAAACATTAAAGGTACCCGGTTGTAATTAAAGGAAACCTTGAGGGTGCCCAATTTAATTAACCCATTTTATATTAGCAGTTTTGCCCACGAATGACTAAAAGGCAATCCAATTTTAGTCTATCATGAGCTAATAATGAAACATATATATACCATTATGTATTTGTGTCATGACATTACACCCCGTACATATATATACCATTATATAAATTAGCGCCAAGTTTGTCTTCAACATGTGTAAGTACACATAATAAATTAAAGTATGGACTAAGAAGAAGTCTTGAAAATGCTAAAAAGAAGCATGGAAGGGGAAAGATGAAAGCGACCATCCCAAAGCATGCCATGCGATTTGTTGATGAATTCTTGCAAAAACTTATAACTGAGATTGGATGTATAGTTAGAGACATTGCACCACCGCACATCAAGGAATGGAAAGAGATTGACAAAGTAACAATGGATAGCATGCTCAAATGACTACAGGTACATGTCATTTTTTTTTTTAAACAAAGAACCTGTTAGTTTTTACATCTCAATAACAGTTTTATATATTAATCAATTTACACATCATTCACACCAACTATTAAGTTGTATGACTACCAAAATGAGTGATCAACTATCTGTTGGAGTGAGAAGGTTATGACCAAGAGCAAGCTAGCTTGAAGTGTTAGCAACAAGCAAGCTTTTGGTGATGCTCTTTGGAATGGTTGTGTGTGAGTTATGTTTTTAGGTTTTGATTATGGTGTTTTCTGGTTTTTAAGGTTACTAGAGTGTTCTAAGATGTTTAAGAAGAGATGAGAAGAAGCGGACCACATTGGTTTTTGAAAATGAGGCTTAGATGTGTAGCCATCTCATTCATTTAACAATATAAGCTTGAAATTACAACTAGTTCACACATGCCAAGCATGTGAGGTTACAAAATGAGTAAAGTATTTGAAATTTAAAAAGTAAAATGGTCAACACCTAACTTTTCATACATAAAAGAGGTAAAAACCAGCTGTAACATGTCTATTCCAAATATAGTAAAAAGTGGCACATGGTTTGAACTAAGTTCCTATTGTTTAACTAGTTTGGGTAAACAACCAAACTAGCTTCACCTACTTAGTTCCCCTTTGTATCTGCTTATGAAACTTGGTTTGAAGCATCCTTGGTCATCAATAAATATTCTTCTAAGAGCTAGGAAAGTGATGGAATTTGGTGTAGGTTTATGCTGTTGTACCCTAGAGCACAATCATTCAAGGTGTTAGTCAAGAATGATTGTTGTTGGTTCTTGGTTCTTGATTTTGTTTTTTTTTTTTTTTTGGGTTTGTTAAGGTTTTGTTTTTGGTTTTAATGGAGATTTGGGGTTCTTGAGAAGGATGTTAGCTTTTGGCAAGAAGAAGAAAATAAATGTAGTAGTTGAGAGAGAGAGAGAGAGAGAGAGAGCCAAAATTGTTTTTCAAATTTTTGAATATTACTTCCTCAACGTTTTCATTGCAATTTTCATACTTTTAAATACATCAAAAAGACAATAAGACATGCTGCCATATTGAGCAATAAATACAAAAGCATTAAAAGTAACCAACTAAGCCAAACTACCTCAACTAACTCTAATCAATGTGCTGGGCATGCAAGAAACCTTCTTTAATGGGCAGTTCGGCTTGTCTAAGGCATTTGAATTTGAAAACC
The DNA here is from genome assembly GCF_031755915.1 of Ziziphus jujuba. Classification (NCBI taxonomy): domain Eukaryota; kingdom Viridiplantae; phylum Streptophyta; class Magnoliopsida; order Rosales; family Rhamnaceae; genus Ziziphus; species Ziziphus jujuba. The sequence goes on from NC_083390.1 coordinate 15,267,512, forward strand.
AGCTCCATTTGACTTGAAAATTGGAGGGAAGCCTTTTTGATATTAAACTGTGTTCTAGCCAAAAATCAGATAAAACAAAGTCCATTTACCCATTCAAAAATAATCAAACCTGAGGCAGTTTTGTCTAGATTTCTGGGCAACAAAACTACACAAGGGTCAGATTGTTTAGGGCTTAACTCAGCCTTCCCAGCTCCAAATTGGGCCATTCTTTTTTATGCTATTTCCTCTACGTTTCTAGTTTATTATATCCAAAATTCAAATCCAAATCCCAAACCTTCATCAAACGGAATCCAAGGAAGTGGACTTATGTTGCTGGAAATACAATTCCAGCAACTAGACAAAAAGGCCCTAAACTTTAGTTAATTGAGCTTAGGGTATTACAAAAAGGATATTGTTCTTAAACATTACAAGATAAAATAAAATGCATAAACATAAATAATGTTTGGTCTTTGATGTTGCAAAATAAAGAGTGCAAGTGTAACCGAACTACCTTGCATATTGTAGCAAGTTCACCACATTTCAACAGAAAGTTCTAGAACCGGATCATGGGCCAAAAAGCTCCAAAACTCACCCATACTCTGCATACTGGGCCCATCAGATATAGCAATCTATTTGGAATAGAAAATGGACTTTCCCATGACATTTTGACCTGAAATTTGAACCATAGTCTTCTATATATGTCAGTAGACATCCCTCAAAATTTCAGCCCAAAAATCCATTTGCAACCTAAGATATAAGATAAACAGTGGACCTATGTTGCTGGAAATTATGAATCCAACACCATAGATTTCAAGCATAATGTTCCTACCCTTTTGCATACATAACTTAGGCACAAAACATTATCAAAATTTACCTTGCATCAATTAAAAACATACAAAAAATATAAACTCATAAAAGGAAAGGAGGTGATACCAAGGTATGCATGCTAGCCGGTGACATGCACCATCAAGTGGCAAAATTGCCACACTTCAACACTATCTAGGATTCTTTTGACTTTGGAGAGGAAGCTTGTACCCATATTGCTCTGTTGCTCAAATGAGGAGGACATTCAGAAATGAGGACATTTACAAATTTGAGGTATCGACTCATAGTGCGCTATAAGAAATTTGCAACAGATAAAGAGGCACTGCAAAATTGTCTCCATGTGGTAATGGAGTATGAATGGAGGTATTGCATTGAACGGTTTAAGTCAAAGAAATTCCAGGTTAGCACATCACTTTTTGGATGTAAATTTTCAGTACATGTTAAGAGTCCATATGCATGTTACCTGAGGAACATTGATGTGTATAATTGCATTTACATGTTACACTTAACAAGTATATATGATAGTTTAAGGTATGATGATAGCCAGCTTTAGTGTGTAACATGGTCTAATAAATTTAATATATTCAAAATCACTATAAACAGTTAAAGAAAGCCATATTTTGTTAAATATTTTGTCAACATATTGTAATATATGTTTAAATGCATGATTGTATATAGAATGATTAAACAAAAAAAGCTATTTATACCAATTGACTACGTACTAAGTTGTCAATAGAATCGCCAGCAAAGAAGCCATATCAGCAAGAAAACAGAGGAGCTGATAGAAAAAACCATTGTTCTAGGAATAAGTCATTTGCAAGGATAACTGAATCCATAGCTCAAGTACAACAATCTTTTTAACGTGACATGTGGTTGGCATACAATGTACAGAGTAACATAAAGTGTCCATTTTTTAGTAGGAGGACTCGAAAAGTGATCATGAATTTGGTCGTTTTGATTTATGTATGCAAAACACTTCTACATGAAGAAGAGTAAATGAGTGGACTAGCGATCGAAGGAAGTCTGTGTAAGCATTTGATACTTTGTAAATGCGTGTTCTATCCGTAGAATGAACTATAATATGCTTTATGTGCTGTTGCTGTAGGAGAAACTAAATGAAATCCATGATGCACATGATGAACACCCTCACTTAATAGCGGAAGGCATATTTGATATGATTTTACCACCAAAATATGGCTACATACCCGGCATAGGCATTGGTCCAAAAACCAAAACCCAAGCACACTAAGTCAACTAGAAAAAAGAGGTTAAGGCAAGTTAAAAAAAAAAAAAGAAAAAAAAAAGAGGAAGATGCAAGAGCAAGAAAGGAAGCAATTAGGGAAAGGGAAAAGCAACTGAAGAAAAAGAATGAAGAATGGGAAGCAAGGATGGCTGAGATGGAAAACAATCTGAACTTGTATCATATGCACTGAATCAAAGGTTTGACTCACTTGAAAGAGGAATGCGATTAACCCTCAGTTGGGATGATACTGCTGCTAATGATGCTTAAGGTACGCATCACTAAAAAACTTATTGTAATGGAGGCAAAGAGAAGTTATTTCATTTCTGCGATGAGCTTTAATGTGACCTGCTGTGTATTTAATATGAATGTAGATTATTGCTACCATTAAGTTTAACACAACTATGTTTAATTCAAAAGGAACTGTACATGCATTCTCTTATACTTGAACTTAAAAATGCTTGTTGGCATGTTAGATAGTGTACAATGCCTAATAAGAGTAAACTTGTTTTCTGTATCTGTACTTATAATGGAAGCTAGTTGGTTTTGAGACAATAAATAGGGAGGTTGACTATGTGATTGATAGGTGGTGATTCAGGGATGTTCATGTTTGCTGGTCATTATATTGGTACAAGTGAAGGCTCAAGTTGTACAAATAAAATGCAAGGTTGTACATACATAATATTGATGATTGCTTATAGAATGCCATGTGGTTGAAGTGGAAGTTTAATAAAATGGTTTGTGGTGGCTGGACTAGCATTACAAATAAAAAGTTAAATTAATGAATGTTAAAATTAGGACTGGCACTTAGTAAGCCGTTTGAAATTGTTCATGATAGATAATATGACAACATTACAGGGGAGTGCTTAGTGGTGGGTTTATTAAGTAACATAGTTGTAATTCCATTTAAATGTTATGCGTTGTGGATGTGACATTGATTATGCTTGTTGTATAATGATGTTAGTGTAATTCTACCAATGTATTATGATTACAGGTTATATATCGGACCAAGTTGGAAGTGTTGTGGTTTCAAGTTAGACATTGTTCCTGACTTGGTACTTGTATTGAAGAAATGCACAGGTTGTCTTTTTGAATTTATGAAACTAGCAATCAAATTTCTGAAAATGTACATATGGACAAACATGTAGGCAGCTAGATGTGATATTGTAAAGTTATGATGGACATGGTGACAATTGTAAATGCTTAATTTTTCAATGAAGCTTCTCAATATATGGTTGGATACAATGAAAAATTGATGCTTGCATGAAATGTCACCTAAATTGGTAGATACTTTGGATAGACTAAAATGGGATACTAACTATTTTGGCTAGTAATGTACACATATATTTATCTATCAGTGGAATTAAGTTTCAATCATAGTAGCTACAGTTATTTTGGGAGATGGAATTACTTATATATATATATATATATATATATATTCATAAATGTGATGTATTTTGGCATCGATATGTAACATATATATATATATATATATATATATATATATTGCAGCTATAGATACAAGTGACATAAATTAGAAACACGTCTATATGGCAAACCTTCAATGTCACAATTGCGATTTCCATACTGAAAATATTATCACTGTTGCAGAAGGTAACAATATATCATTGTTACAATATAGCATGGTGACAAAGTGACAAAATCATAAGTGTCACCAATGCTTTACGTGATATGAAGAGTATGTCATGCAATGGATTTATGACATACATAAGTTGTCACAGTTGGTTATGGTGACAAATACATAAAGTAATACATGACAAATAAGAAATTTATCACGTATTATATATATGACATTAAATTAGTCATGTAACCATTTTGTGACAAACTATAAATATGTCACTAAAATGTTAAGTGATGAAAACAATTTACCATAGTAACATTTAGAGATGAAACATTTGTTTGTCACGAATGTGGTTAATTGCCACGAATGGTTGAAGTTTGACTAGATCCTATATATGTATTAGTGGCAAAATTTATATAAACAATGACAAAAAAAATGTGCCTTATGTGACAAAAACTAATGTCACGGTAAAGCTCCAATCTATGACGAAAATTTTTTTTGTTATAGTTACATGCCCTTTCGGTGACAAAGTGAAATGGTTGTCACCAAATGCTTTGTGATGGATCTATCATGGCAAACACAAAACAACGTAATTTTGTCACTTAAACGTAATAAGGCAACAAAAATAGCCTTCACATGACAAATTAGATGTGTAGTGATTACCCAATTTTTTTGTAGTGCATCGAGTAACAATTGCTATGCTAACTAAAAGTAAACCAACTTAAAGAAAGATATGAATATGTCAAAGACTTGGAATACTCAAATTAATTGATTTATTTTACTGTTAAATGATCTTTAAAAAGAAAAAAATCAGAACTATTAAAGAAAAGTTGCATCAAATCATAACATAAACTTTGTCATTCCAAGTCCAAAGCATATAACATGCTGCACCTTGGTCATAAAATTAGACCATGAACTAAGCACGACTTGAGCCCAATATAAGCTAGACTAATTTATGAATAAAGACACTACATTAATTTACTTTTATTTTTCATTATTTTGTTAATTTTGCTCAAGTTAATCAATATAAAACTTTATTAAATTAATATTCATTTAAGATTTAAACTTTTTAGTTAGCTTTTATCGTACTTTTGTAAAGCTAGATATTTTTTTTTTGGTGCTTCAAAGTTATGTAATTAATTAATTTTATAATTTTTTTGCTCTTTTATGTAAATATTAATTTCCTACTAAATTATAAAATAATTTTTTTTAGTAAATTAAGGTAGTTTTTGCGTTGCAATTTTTTTAATAATGTATTAAATTTAATAAATAAAAAAATTAAAGAGGATAAAAAATATTTTGTCGTATTATAAAATAGATCGACCGGAGCGTGGAACGAAAATTAACTAGTACAAGCACAACATGATTGATAAATATGCCAGCACTTAGGTTCCTTTTAACTAAATTTAATATGGACCATTAATAAGATCCAAAGATCAATATTAAAATTTTGAATTTTATAAAAGTTTAGGATTTCTATATTATAGCCTTACTATACGTATGAATATGTATGTATTAAAAGGGACAATATATATGTTTAATTCTCAAATGAACCTTTATTCATGTGCTTCTTTTACTGAGGATGAGATCTAGAGAAGTTTAATTATTTCAAATGCATCCCTCAAAGGCTCTGAGGTGTGATGAGATGCTGGCAATATTTTTTCAGCATTACTAGCCAATAATGTGAAAATGTGATGGTGGCTTGTCTAAATTTTTTGAATATTATGGTGAGTTGGGGAACATTAATTATATGCTTATTGATTTGATTCCAAAGGTTAAGGATCCTTTTCAAGTTTCCTATTTATGCCTAATTAGCTTTTGCAATGTTCAAAATAAAATTATTCAAAGGCTACTGTCAATTGTTTGAAGACGGTTCTTACATGGTTATCTTAGCTGAACAAAATGCTTTCCCTTGGACACCAACTTATGAAAAACGTCTTAGTTGCCTTTGAGACTATGCACACTATTATGAGTAAACGGTATGGCTTTAACTATTTCCTAGCCTTAAAGCTTAGTGCATTAAAAGCTTGTGATCAAATGGAGTGGAAATTTCTAAGGTTGGTGATATTTGAGATGAGTTTTGCTAATCAATAGATTCATATTATCATGAAATGATTACGTTGGTCACATGTTCGATTCTTTTAAACGGTGAAACTCATGGATAGTTTTTAGCCTCATTGTGGTTTAAGATAGGGAGATCCTTTATCTCCCTATTTTTTTCTTCTATGCACTAAATTGTTGTAATCTTTTTTGAAAAAAGCAGAGATTGTTCGTAGAATTTCGGGTGTTTGGGTTTGTTCTTCCAGTCTAAAAACTTCTCATTTATTTTTTGTAGATGATAGTATTCTATCCTGTATGCAAATAGAAAAGAACATATGGTTGTAAAGGACCAACTCATGTTGTATGAGAAAGCTTAAGGCTAAAAAATTTACCTTAAAAAAATTGTTGCTCGTTTTAGTCTGAATATTTCTCTTAACTCAAGTGCTATGTAAAAAAAAAAAATTTTGATCTTAAGAAGGATGATAGTCATGAAAGTATTTTGGTCTTCCCACTTTATTTGGGAGGGATAAGCAAAGACAATTTCAAATTTTAAAGAATTATGTTTGGGCAAAGTTACAAAGGTTGGAAGGAGAAACTTTTGTCTTATGCAAGAAAGGAGATTTTATTCATATATGCAAATGGAAATGAATATATGGTTGCAAAGAAACAACTTCTGTTATATGAGAAAGCTTCAGGCCAAAAAATTAATCTTCAAAAAATTGTTGCTAGTTTTAGTTTGAATATTTCTCTTAACTTTGAGTGCTAGGGAAAAAATTTTGATATTACGATGGATGGTTTTTATGAAAGTATTTGGGTCTTCCAACTTTAATTGGAAGGGATAAGTGAAGACGATTTCAAATTTTAAAGCATCGTGTTTGGACAAAGTTAAAAAGGTCAGAAGGAGAAATTTTAGTCTTATTCAGGAAAGGAGATTTTGGTTAAGGTTGTAGATTAGTTTATCTCCACCTATACATGTGTTGTTTTGGCCTTCCAAAATGACTTATTAAAGAGCTCAAAGTTTTGTGTGCAAGGTATTGGTGGGTGATATGGGAGGTTTCTACAAGAAGAATTAGGAATTTGTTTGTCAACCAAAAATTTTGGGTGGTTTGAGATTTGGCTCTTTGGAAGATTTTAATCTAGTTTTAGTATTAGTTAAGCAGGGCTAGAGGTTGATTAATCATCCCGATAGCCTAACTAGGCTTGTTTTGAAGGCCATGTAGTTCCCGCATTCTTCTTTTATGGAAGCTTATATTGGTAGTGATGCAAATCCGTCCGTGTCCGCACAACCGACAACCTGCTAGGTTGCTGACTCGATACGGATAAAAATTGGACTGATGACTAGGGCTCAAGCTAAGAGGTTTAGGGACAAATTTTCTGCCTTTATCCATGGGGTAATTCATTCTGAAGAGCACTCGTCCATACCCGAAGATACAAGACTTGTTTTAAGCATCCAAGTGGTGGAGTTTGATATGGACCCTGGTAGCTGTCACCAGACATCATACATCAAACACCCATACATCGAACATCTATCATCAGACATCATACATTGGGCATTTTACATCGGACACCCATACATCGGACATCTGACATCGAACTTCAAACTTCGGACATCAGACATAGCTTAGTTTGGACATCAGGTAGACATAAGTTAGCTTAGACATCAGGCATACATAAGTTAGCTCGGACATCAGACATAAGTCAGCTTAGTTTTCAAACTAGTCAACTCGTTACCTAATTTGCATTTGACTTTTTGTTTTGTTTTTATTTATTTATTGGCTGGACAAATCAACTTAGGAAAGTTATTATTTTATTATTTTTTATTGTAAATTAATTAATTCCTTATTCAAAATAAAGGAATTAATGAATACAAATTACTTTAGGAAAGTAGGGTAAAATTCGACCAACTTGTTTCCTTTTCTTTTGGTGGCCAGTTTTACCAAGTTAATTAGGGTTTTGAATTCTCTTTGTTCTTTTGAACACTTAAAATACTATTAGTGAATGAGTGTTTTAGTTTGACTTATCAATAGAGCTTCCATCACCTATTGTGGCGTCTTCATTATATATTAAGGTTTTTAATCACAGGTTGGTTAGGGGTCAAGGTGGCCATTAGAACTTGAACATAATTAGATCCGGGCTAAGATAATACGGGTTTAGGAGCAGATCGTTCTAGGTTTGTATCAGGTAGAAAGCCTTTGTCTTTACGTATAAGTCTTATTTAGGATTGTGGTGTGTTAGAACATGGATGTTGATATGAACCTAGGATGACTTGCGCCTAAACCCATATTATATTAGCCCGGATCTAATTATGTTCAAGTTCTAATGGTCACCCTGACCCCTAACCAATCTGTGATTAGAAACCTTGGTATATAATGAGGATGCCACAATAGGTGATAGAAGGCCTATTGATAAGTCAAACTAAAACACTCATTCACTAATGGTGTTTTAGGTATTCAAAAGAACAAAGATAAATTCAATCTCACAAAATAAATTCTGAATATTATTAATGGTGTGTTCTTCCTTAAAAAACAAGCCATTTTATAGGCTAAAAGAAAACAAAATAAAACCCTAAAACAAAAAAGAAAAAACCGGTCATGCATGTGGTTTCCTATAGTGGCTAAATTTATCACTCCTTTCCTAATCTAATTTTGATTAATTAATTCCTTTATTTTGAATTAGGAATTAACTAATTTACAATGAAAATATTAAAATAATAAATTTCCTAAACTTATTTTTTCAGCAAATAAATAAATAAAATCTAAAAATTAATGGTAATTTCTTAAAACAAAAAGTAGAATCAAATTAAGAAACTAAAATACTAGCTTTTCGACTAAGATGACTTTGACCAATCTTTGACCAATTTGAGCTCTAAATCAGCTTCAATATGCTTTTTAGGATGCCAAATAAGCTTATTATGAAGTCCCACACGTTTCCTTTGCTTGGAAGAAAGAGAAAAAGCCAACTCAGCAAAATACAGTAAAGTCAGCACAAAATACAGTAATTTTTGGCCAAATTTTGAAGTTGTCCGTAGAAGTTGGTTTTACTTCTTCCTTGACTTGTTTCCATGACCTATTAATGATATTTATTGAATCCATAAAGAGTTGGAACCAATTCATGTTGCCCAGACTCAGAAAATGTACCAAAACCGCTACTCGGGCCCATATCGGCTTCCACCATTTATATGCTCAAAATAGGTCTTAGATATTCGAGTATGGACAAGCCCTCTTAAGAATGAATTACTCCCTAGATAAAGGTATCAAGGTTTTCCCTACACCACTTAGCTTGAGCCTTAGTGATCGACCCGGTCTTCATCCGTATTAGGTCGGCACCCTAACGGGTTGTCGGTTGTGCAGGCACAGGCGGATTCGCATCATTCCCCTCCTCTTGAAAAGGATTTGCCCTCAAATCAAAGTCATCACCTGCAACAAAAGGAGATAAATCAGCAACATTAAATGTGGCAATAACATTATACTCACCTACTAAATCAAGTTTGCAGGCATTAATCTGCTCCAAAACTTGAAAAAGTCCATTCACATGTGGTATAAGTTTGGACTTTCTTTGTTTTGGAAACCTCTCATTTCATAAGTGCAACCAAACTAAATCTCCTGGGTCAAACACTATCACAACAAAATCTAGAAATACATGCTTATCATGTCAAAAATTACACTTTTTAAAAGTTAGCAAATAATCTTTTCCAAATTTGTAAATTTCCACAAAATAAAGCTCTCAACAATGCAGATAAAGTTCTATACAAAAAAAATATCTTTAAATAAGCATATTTATGATTCATGACCAGCAATGGTTTCTTACTCAAGATGGCTTTTTTAACATCCCCAAAACTCAAATAAAAATGTTTATTTTTCCTTTCTTTTCTTTCTTCTCCTTTCTCACTCACGGTTTCATTGAATTTTGCATCACTCTCGGCTTTTTCTCCAAGTTTCTCACTCTCGGGTTTGTTAAAATTTTACCACTCAACCTGGGTTTTAGAGGACTTATCTTGGACAGCAAGCTCACCTTTTCCCTCTTGAATGGATGGTGAAATCGTTGGTGCCATACTAGTCTTCTTTTTGAGCTTCTCGGCTTCCCTCCTTTGTTGCATTTGTAATTGGTCCCTAAAAATTTCCTTCGGGTTCAATGGCTCCAACTTGACCTTTTTACCTTTAAATCTAAAAAAAATACAATTCTCTCGACCATAATGAGTAGCATCTTTATCAAATTTCCATGGCCTACCAAGTAAAATATGTCCCGTACACATAGGCACAACATCACATAAAACCACATCCACATATTTATCAATGCTGAATTTTCCTTTGGCTTGTTTATTAACTTTCATCTCACCACTATCATTAAGCCATAGTTCTGGATGTTTAATAGTTGTTAAGTCTAATTTATTAACCATAATGTTATTAATTACATTGGTACAACTCCCACTATCAATAATCATATTACAAATCTTATCTTGGATTTCATATCGGGTGTGGAAGATGTTCTCTCTTTGAATTTCATCCTCATCTTTATATGCAGCCAACACTCTCCTAGAAACCAAGCTTAATTCAGCATGGGAAGCATTTAAAGTTTCGGTCTCACCTTCAAGCTTTTTCTCCTTCTCTTGCTCGATTTCATCACCATTTTCCTCACTTCCCGATTCTAGCTCACTATTACCCTTCAACACCATGATCCTTCTATTCGGGCATTGGCTAGCAATGTGCCCTCATCCCTGGCACTTAAAAAAATAATTTCTCTTGATTTTAAAGGTTTAGGATCAGATTTTATCTCATTTTTATGTGTTTGGACAGATTCGGCTTTAAGATCCCTTTTTGGTTGATCGATACTTTCTTCTCCCACCTTCGGCTTTGGCTTGCTTTTATAGGTAGGATTGTTTCTCCAGTCACTTAGAATTGATCTTCCACTGTTGGAAACACCCCCAAAACGTGAACCTATACCCCTCCTCTTGAATTGATGCTCCAATTTAATAGCCACATGTAGCATCTCCTCCAATTCCACATATTGTTGCAATTCTAATTGATTGGCTATCTCACGATTCAAACCACCAAGGAACCTTGCCATGATTGCTTCTCTATCCTCATTCATGTTTAACCTCATCATAAGCATCTCCATCTCCTTATAATAATCCTCCACAGACCTACTACCTTGAGATAAAAATTGAAGTTTTTGATGTAGCAACCTATGATGTTGTGATGGTACGAATTGCTTCCTCATGGCTCCTTTCATTTGTCACCATGTAGTGATCAAGTCATCACCAACTCTTCTTCATGTATTTTTCTCATTGTCCACCGTTAAAGTGCATAATGACCAAACTCCATTGCGGCCAACTTCATCTTCTTGGCCTCTGAATAATTATGACAATAAAAAATCATCTCCATTCTCTCCTCCCATTCCAAATATGCCTCCATATCACTTTTTCCCAAGAAAGGTGGAATGTTTACCTTGATATTCCCTAGATCATCATCTTTATTCCTTGCTGGTCTCCCATGGATTGGCCTTTCTTGAGATTCAAAAATTTCATCAAACCCCTCATCCAAGTTATCTCCAAAATTACTTCCCCCAAATTTCTCTCTTGGTCGCCCTCGGAATTCTCGACCTCCATGAGCATCTAACCTTATATTTGGCCCTCCTTGTGATGTTTCTATCCTGTCCATGCTTTGATCTATGTTGTCAAATCGGGCATTCATCCGCTGTAATTGCTCCAATATAGCTCTCATGTCCGTTTGCTCACCACTCCCCGTAGCTCGGGAATCGCCTTTAAATCCTACGGACTCCTCTTCATTAATTCTCAAAGGTGGATCTCCTCTTCTCACCCTTGAATCTGCCATATTAGTATGAATATCACAAAAATAAAATAAGGCATTACCTAATTCATTCCCTCACATGTTTCACTCAAATAAGGACTCGACACTCGTGTTTGTACACTAGTTTTGGCTTTTACCCTCTTTTAAGCTCACACACTCTTGCATTTTTCCACTCAATGAATTATCTCAAATTTTTAATTAAAACACCTCAAAAACAGCAATTAGAACACAAGTATGTTTAAATTAAACTTATCAACAAAACAGTAGCAAAAAGTAAGCAGTACCGAATGAATTAACAAAACCTAATTTTTGGATTTTCTAGGCAAAATAAGGCAAATTAACAAGAAAATTTTGGAATTAAGAAGAACTGGACCAGATGATAGGAAATTAAAGGTTCAAGAATAAAAATATAGAAAAAGAATTTCAAATACAAACAAGAATCAAATTGAACAAAAATATAGAATAGTGTTGGTTGTTGTTCTTGTAATTCAAGTTTTATATCAATTCCTTTAACTAATTTTAATCCAAATAATTTAAGCACCCAAAATTCAAATATCCAGTAACAAAAATAACTCTCCAGCAACTCCAAATATTGAATAAATAATCAACAAAACAACAGCTCCAAGAAATTTCCAGCAATAAATTTCAACACCAAATTCAACAAACCGAAAATTTTTTTCATTCGGTTTTTTCTTCATTGAATATCAAACACAACTCCATTAAAAAAAATTTAGCAACCAAATAGCAATTCCAATAGTAAAATCTCACCAAACCCGTGGCCTTCAACAACACAACTCCACAAATTTTAGGTTTTAATGCAATATGCTTTCAAAACTCTCTCCTTTTTTTTTTTTTTTTTTTTTGAAAAAATGAAAATTAACAAGAACTATGATGAAAAACAACCAACAAACTAGGAAACAAAAAATAAGACAAAACTATGAAATCCTAATTTAACTAGGAATGATTTTTTTTTATTTATAAGATTCTGAACGTGTATGAGATAGATGCAACCTTAACCTAATGCTAAAATTGCAGTAATACAAAACAAAATAAAACAAATAAAGATAGATTAAACCTGAACAAAATTTGGCTGTGATACCAAATAATACGAACCTATGACGACCTGCGTCTAACCCCGTATTATATTAGCCTGGATCTAATTATGTTCGAGTTCTAATGGCCACCTTGACCCCTAATCAACCTGTGATTAGAAACTTTGGTATATAATGAAGACGCCACAATAGGTGATGGAAGGCCTATTGATAAGTCAAACTAAAATACTCATTTACTAATGGTATTTTAGGTGTTCAAAAGAATAACGAGAAATTCAATCTCACAAAATAAATTTTGAATATTATTAATGGTGTGTTCTTCCTTAAAAAACAAGCCCTTTTAGAGGCTAAAAGAATAAATTTTGAATATTATTAATGGTGTGTTCTTCCTTAAAAAACAAGCCCTTTTAGAGGCTAAAAGAAAATAAAATAAAACCCTAAACAAAAAAGGAAAAACCAGCCATACATGTGGTTTCCTATAGTGGCCGAATTTCTCACTCCTTTCCTAATATAATTTTGATTAATTAATTCCTTTATTTTGAATTAGAAATTAATTAATTTACAATTAAAATATTAAACTAATAACTTTCCTAAACTTATTTTTTCAGCAAATAAATAAATAAAATCTAAAAAATAATAGTAATTTCCTAAAACAAAAAGTAAAATCAAAAACTAAAATACTAGCTTTTTGACTAAGATGACTTTGACCTATTTTTGATCAATTTGAGCTCCAAATCAGCTTCAATATGATTTTTAGGATGCCAACTAAGCTTATTATGGAGCCCACACATTGCCCTTGCTTGGAGGAAAGAGAAAAAGCCAACTTAACAAAATAAAATAAAGTTAGCATAAATTACAATAATTTTCAGCCAAATTTTGAAGCTGTTCGTATAAGTCCGTACAAGTCGGTTTTACTTTTGCCTTGACTTGTTTCCATGACCTCTTAGTGATATTTATTGAATCCATAAAGAGTTTGAACCAATTCATGCTGCCCAGACTCCAAAAATGTACCAAAACCACTACCCGAGCCCATATTGGCATCCACCACTTGGATGCTCAAAATAGATCTTGGATCTTTGGGTATGGACAAGCCCTCTTGAGAATGAATTACTCGTTGAATAAAGGCAGTAAGATTTTCCCCACACCACTTAGCTTGAGCCTTAATGATCGGTCCGGTCTTCATCCGTATCGGGTCGACACCCCAACGGGTTGTCAGTTGTGTGGACACAGGCGGATTCGCATAAGATGTATATGGAAATTGGGCAATGGTCACAAGATAAATATTTATTCAAAATGTTAGCTTACTTATTCTGGTTTAAGATAGGTTTTATCTTCTAATTTATTGCCGATGGATTCGATAGTTTTAGTTCTAATCATGGATTCTAAAGGCTAGGATTTTTAGAGAGTGAGAAACAACATGCAATGATAAGGCAAATATCATTTTAAATACTTCTATTGGAGGTTTGGATTGTAAAGACTGCTTGGAGTGGCACTTTTAATATCCTGAGTCTTATTTTGTCCAATCTGGTTATTGGGTGGATGGTCAATTAAGTGGTGTTGCTCGAATTGGTGGTACAAGCTTTGTTGAAGCTATCAAAGTCTGAAGAATTTTGTATTAATTAGAGATTCCAAATAAGAAAAAAATTCTATGTGACAGGCTTGTTCATTTGAGTTGGATTGTTTCCAACAGTCAGTAGCCATTCAAGCGTATGAGTTTTGTTTTATTTGTCATGACAAGGTGAAGTTCACTTTGCATGCTTTAAGGCTTTGTTCTCATGTTAAGCGGGTTTAGAAGGAGGAGGAATTTTATGTGGCATTATGTGCGAAGAATGCATCACCTTTTAAGGAATTATGCTTTTGGCTTTCTTTTGTATTGAGTGATTTTCATACGGAGATGTTTGCTTTTGTATATTAAGGTTTATGGCAAAGAAGGAATATATATTTGCATAATGGTTTTGTTAAATCTGACAGTTTATTATCGGATGGTTTGACTGTTTTGCATCTTAAATTTCATGAAGCAAATATTAAGGCTGTGACATTAAAACCTTTGTAGGGTGATATTCACTTGGTTCCACCGAATCAAGGTTAGTTTATGATAATTGTAGATGATGCTTATCGTCTAATATGATGGGTGTACATATTATTATTTGGGATTACCATGATCTTGTGATGGGAGTTGCTGCTCATATTACATTTCGACGGATGTGCTTTCCTTTAACAATAGAATTGTTGGGAATTCAAGAGGATCTTAATTTTGGTTTGGAGTCGGGTTTATTACCAGGAAAATTGGCCAGTGATACTCAAGTTGACATAAATTTAATTGCCAATAATCAAGTTTGTATTGGTCTGTATGCGTTTTTGGTTGAAAATATTAGGAGATTGTTATTTCTAAATGATAGTTTTTATTTTTTTTTTCATTTCTAATGATGCTAATTGTATAGTTCATTTGCTTTCATGATATGCATTATCCTTAGGTGAGTCTCAATTTTGGATGAAAGAAGTTCAAAAAATATTACTTTTTACATTACAAAAAGATATTTCTTGTTTTGTTCAATTTTAATGAAATTTCATTTATTTAAAAAAAATGTTTAATTTTTTGTATGAGAAAAAAAAAAGCGAAAGAAAGAAAGAAAAAGGAAAGGAGATCTAGCTTTTTACAAAAGATAAAAAAATTTTAGCTTCCCATTTTACGGTAGAGATTCTTAAACTTTTAAATGCTTCTTTTTATATGTTTTTGTGGTACAAAATCATTAGTGACTTTTCCCATAATTTAACCAAACAGCACTTTTAACTCCCAAAAAAGGAAGAAACAAAAACGACGGCGTGTGGCAAATATTTTGCATTTTTCCTTGCGGTAAAAATATCTTAATATTACCATAGCGACTCATTTCTCAGAAACAGAGAGGGAGGAGAGAGAGAGAGAGAGAGAGAGAGCGAGCGAGCGAGCGAGCGAGCTGATCTTCCTCTTCGATCGCTGCTCAACGTCTCCTCTTTCAAGATTCTTGTTCGAAATGTCTGCAAAGATGAGGAATAGGTAAAATTCATCTTAAATTCCCTTTCAATTATTTATTAATTTTTGATTAACTTGCGGTATAGACCAAATTTTGAATTACGTATTCTTCTCGAACAAGTTTTTAATTTCCCTCACAGTCCTAATGCTTATTCGTGCCAAACCCTTTTCGCTTAATTATCTTCGCTTTTACGATATATATATATATATATATATATATATATGTTTGATCATAGTGTTTTTGTTTTTTTTTTTGTTTTTATTGGATTAGCTCTTTATTTTTTAAATATGCATAAATTCAAAAATTTTCACCAAAATTGGATTTTTTTTTTTTTAATGCATTGTTTATTGTTAGGTAGTGGTTAACTATGGTTTTCAATTGCTAGAGCATAACTGGGAAATAAAATTGATTTTGATTTTTGTTATGATTATTTGTTTTAGTTATAAGGGATCTTAGAAATTGGTAGAACTTTAAATTTTAAGAATCTTACTATTGAATATACTATGTTTGAGAATTTGAATAGATTTAATATCTCTAGACAACAGTTTACTTCATAGGAAAATACCATCATGCTGGTATTGCAGATTGCACTGGTCAAACATGAAAGCTAGCAGGGTCTTATTTGGTCGGTTCTCTAATTTAGCTGTGAAAGGAATTATTTTTCTGTACATTTTATATATATGTATATAACAGAATTTTTTACTCATCCAGGACAATGTGTCCACAACAACACGTATCCTTAAATGGATACCCAAATAAAAACTTTTACATTTAAGGATAGGTGCTGTCCTGGATGAACTCTAGACAGAGAGTCTCGATGAGCGAAGGGCTATATATATGGATATATGTATATATCTGCATATGGATGTATATTGTAATTAGTATATATGGATATATGTATATATCTGCATATGAATGTATATTGTTATTAGTGTAATGTTATTTGGTCCTTGATTGTTTGCATGATCACATTGAATATTAAGATGTTTAATTTTGCCTGCTATATATTTAGGTTTGATTTGAGGAGCAAAAGCTATTGACAGCGTATGCTATGAAATCTTCTAAGGCTCAGTTTCATGGCTAACTGGTGTATTCTATAGGTGGATGGCTCAAACACCACAGATTTAGCAGTTACTTTGGTTGTATGATAACTGTACTCCATAATGTGGGGTTTTGGTTCAAATGCCATTTCAAGCTTTGGAATGAAGAAAAGCTCTAGTAAGAGTGAAGCTTGTTCAGAGTGCTCGGATGATGATGTCTGTTCAAATGCTAGCAGAGAAGAAGGACTAGAATGCCCTATATGCTGTGAATCTTTCAACATTGTTGAGAATGTGCCATATGTTCTATGGTGCGGCCACACTCTCTGTAAAAATTGTGTCTTGGGGCTTCAATGGGCTATATTGAAACTACCTGCTCAACAAATTAAGATTCCATTTCTTGTTTCCTGCCCTTGGTGTCACTTGCTATCATTGCGTTTGGTTCATAGGGGAAGTCTAAAGTTTCCCCGCAAGAATTTCTTTCTTCTCTGGATGGTTGAGAGCTTGAATGGTGATAGGATGAAGTTTGGTTCCTCTCTGGGAAGCGAAAATCAACAAATTTTGCCTCCAAGGGGCGGTTTAACTATTGGAAATCCAGCCAGCCATGGTAACCGCAGGAGGGCCTCATTTTCTAGTTGTCCTGAGCTGTCAAGATATGATGGTAATGATGGCAGAAGCTATGTTGATAGACAGTTTTTATCCCTTCACAAATCTCTGGACTTTTTCATTCATTTTACATCCAAGTTTCCATTGATCGTGATATTTCTTTTACTTATCTTCTTTGCTATACCTGGAAGTGCTGTGATCTTGGCACTTTACTTGCTAATCACAGTTCTTTTTGCTATCCCATCGTTCTTGGTATTGTATTTTGCATACCCCATGTTGGAGAGGCTTGTGAGAGAAATCACATCATGAGACCGTTGATTCTTCATTCCAAAATACCCAAGAATTTTTTCCTGCATTTACTAAATCTTAAACTTTCTTTTCTGCCTCTATTTTCAACCTGTTGTTTTTCATCGGAGGTCCATCTACTTCCTCACAGATTTATGTTTTAATATTCAGAAACTTCTTTCATATGGTTTTCATCAGAGAAGAAGCATCTTTTTGAGTCATTACTAAGTTTAAGTTGCAGGAAGCATGGTTGATTTAGCTATTTTTTTTCTTCTTTTGTAAAGTGGCTGATTACCCATGTACCAGCATAAGATAGAACAAAGACATTGGTCAAGTGGCTTTGCTGGTGATATTAAAAGTTTGGTTATTGGTTTTGCAATTTTCTCCTGTTTTTGTGAAAGGGATAATGGCATCAGTTTTATATGTCCTTTGCCATTTTACTGTAGTTGTAATTCATCCAACAGCTGATTATTCTAATTTGTTCTTTTTCCTTGCTAAAATTCGCATCTTATTCATCTACATCAATGTTGCTTTAATAATTTATAAATTTCTATGAAAGTTTGTATTTTTGCATTATTTGATTATCTAAATAGTTCACAAACTTTGCAATGGATCTTCATTTTGCTATGATCCTACTAGTCTTATATAAGTTGTCTATGAAAAAAACAATTGCATAAGAATATGTTGTTAGGACCTATTTGTCTTTTGTCATTTCTTTTGCCTTTTACATTTCAGTCCTCTGCTTTTCTTATGCCAGTGCACTTTCTCCTTCTGCAACCTGATCAATTTATTTCATCTCAGTGTTGTAATTTTCCAAGGCTTTTTATCCTTTTGCTTTCTGCAGTTTCAGTGAGTTCTCTGTTAGTCCCGGTTCTTAATGCCGATTATGCTTTACGAATAAAGTACCAAAACCTCTGTTCTATCCCATTGGTCCCTGGCTTTCATCTTCTTCTCATTATCTCAAGAAAGTATTGCGGTTTATAGCTTCAAAATTTTATTGTTAAAAATAATATGAGTACCTGTTGAAAGCTCTAGAGCTTTCTTTTTCTGTCAATTTCCCAATTGATACGAGGATCTGTTTCGTTGTTAGTTGGCATAGTTACTGAATGGACACTTGGAAAAAAATGTATTTTCTAGTAGCTTGGATAAACTATTTTAAATTTTTCTTGTGTTAAACTTAGTGCCGGTTTAATCCATTGCAGTCCAACAAAAAACGAGTAGAGGTTATTTAGATAGCGTTGACTTATGTTTGATATTTTATGGTATAAGAAACCTTCTCAAAATTAATACATTTCTTTGATTTAGCCGACTCCAGTTTCTTCATCTATTATTTTGCCCATTGCAGGGCTATGAGAACTCTACTTTTAGTTTATTGTTCGATGGCTTTTTAACAAAACTCAGAGGTCCTTTTTTCACTGAAGGGGCTCGAACATGCTGAAGTTGCCATCTCCTTCAAACTATGTTAGTCTTGGAGTCATTTGTCTAAAGTTCAGTTTCTGGGACTAGGTTGCCATTGCCTTTGTTTACCATTGTTTGAGGCATTTCGTTTTCATAAAATAATTAGGATTTAACACATTTCAAAGATTGTGTTTTATTTTGAGATGGGTGTATACTTCGATCCTTGACACTGCTAGAAGAAGACTATAAAAAGTGAAAAAGCTGGGCAAAGTTTGGAATTATGAAGCATTGAATATACATATTTATGTGTATGAAAAATTGGCCAGTTGGTTTAACTCTGAAAATTAAGAAATTTCATAATAGAAAAATTTCAGGCAAAAACTCTCTCCGGTCTAAAATGGAAAATTTCCTTGCAATTGTATAAAACTGGACCTAGCTATCTTTTACTAATCTTTGATTGATTCCAGTATCATAACCAGTATCATAACTCAAGAAGTTCGACTTCAGAAATAGAAATATAACAACAAAATAGAGAAAATAATAAATTCTATATATCGAGAAGATATATAGATTCTTTTTTATTATGTTTGAAAAATTTATAACAAAGACTAACAATAAAAGAAAAATAAGAAGTCCTATGATAACTACTTGATCTTGGTCTTCATCCTACGAACTGTAGGACTCTAAAAGAAATGAAGAAAACACAATACAATCTCCTAAGCACTGCAGGCAGAAGCCTGGAAATCACTGAAACGGACAAACACAATGGAATCAGGTGCAACTGAAATTGGAGCAGTATTATCCACAAGATTTGGAGTCATGGTTGGGATTTCAAATTGATCTGTTGGACTCAGAGTTACTCCATTTAGTAGCACCACATCACTCTGAATATAGCCATCTTCTGCTGTCAAATGGTACTCTTCTCTTTGTGATACTGGACCGTTTTTGCGTGTTGCAAGTTGATCAGGATACAGATTGAAGTCGTCGATGACCGAGACATCATAGGCGGTAGTGTTGGACATATTGATCAATAGGAGTGAAACACCAGGCTGCAAAACACCAGTTTATTGATTTTGCTCAGCTCAGCTGTATAATAGAAATACAAAAGAAAATCCACCAAAAACATAGGTATGATGGTTGGATTACCTGATTCTTTGAGCAATGAGCATAAGCTCTCAGGAAAGGAGGGCCACTGTGTTTGGTAGCAAGAACTTTACTTCCCATCAGATTATTCCACAGAAGTGCACTGTTGGATCAAGAAAAAAAAAAAATCAATAAAAATACCATATTAAATCTAGAGGATCTAAATTTAAGCTTTAGAACACAAACCCATAATAGTCGGGATTGGGGAAAAATGATTGTTCATTGAGAAGAGCGTAGTTGCCTCCAAGGAAAGCTTGTCTGCAGTAAACCTTATGATTGTAGGTCGATGCCATGCCAAGTTGGTCCAAATACCTGTAAATTTCTCTACCGACTTAGTGCTTTCCATATGTTTGTTATGATATTTTTTATGTAGGTAAAAGTACTAACCAGAAACCATCAACAAAAGTATGAGAAACATCCCGGCCACCACTCTGAAGAGCACCACCGGCTTCGGTAATCCATGCTTCAGCCCATGGAGCAAACTCCCTCACAGAATTCTCTGCATCTTCGAATGTTTGAGCAATATTGTCCAAGTAGATTGGATCTTGAACCAAGTTGATAAGGTTAGGATCACCCCCTGAAAACCATAAATTTCTTTTATCTGTTAGCAACCAAATTGCAGATTAAAACTGATGCAAAATCAAATTCAGAGTACAGATTCATACCTAGACCAAGGTTGTAGATGTGATGGGACATACCATCCACCACATTGGGTCCGGATTTCTGCAGGAAGTTATCGTACCAAGCTTTGTCGTAAAAGCCGCCGGGGGCTATAACCTTTGGCCTTGTGGCAGGATCAGGGTACAAATCTGTCACTAACTTCTTAAGCTGAATCATGTCTCTAGCATATTGATCACTGTCCACTCTTGCTTCAACTCCGGTCCCGGATAATTCATCTCCTGATAGTACATTTGTAATGTGAGGTTCATGATCAAGTAAAGAAAAAAAAAAAGAAAAAAAGCTACATAATTTGACATGCAAGAAAACCATATTCTTACCAAGTTCATAGGAGTCAATATGGTATCCTTTTGATATAGAATACTCCATAAGATCACGAGCATTTCTTTGGTCCCAATTACCAACCCAAAGAAGTTTATCATCTGTAGATTGATGCTTCCCAGCCAGAGCATTCAACCCAAATGTCAATTTAACTCTGCAATGAAGTGTAAATTTAATTGTTAAGTTGAAATGTTTGAGGTAAAATATAATGACATTATATATAATTTATATTTACACAATTTTTATACCCTGTTTCTTGGAACAATGCATTGAGATCATCCCATCTCTGCTGGGAAAGGCAACCCTGGCCATATCCATATCGACCACCGTCTTGTGAGAATGTATCAGGGCAACCCGCTTGCTGAGAATACCCTACATCATATACGACTTGATCTTGCAGTGAACCTCCAATTCTAATTCTCAGATTGCCAAATGCTGAAAAAAAAAAAAATGAAAAAAAATAGCAAAATTACATAAAATAAGTAGAAGGGTATTTAAATTTTCTAATAAATTCTTAAAAAAAACATAGTTAACTGCTTATTTAGAGACTTACCCTTCATAGCATTGATCATAAGCTTGTTTGTCAGATCCTACAAAAGTTAGCAAATTCCCTCAAAAGGTTAGCTCGAAAACAGAGAAAACAAAAAACAAAAACAGAAAAAAAAAACAAAAACAGTACCATATTCAGAACACTAGACTTGATCCAAGAGCAATAGCCATTGTTGCATTCAGTATCAGGCCACCAGTCTAAAGTTGCGCATATATAGTTTTCATCAGTTGTGGCACTTTCAGTTTCTCCATTAATTGAAACGTCGACGTTATCAGCTAAACTCAACGAAAAGAACACAAACAAACAGCAGAATAATACTTTCAACTCCATTTTTTTTAGAAACTCAAACTCCTAAACTCCTTTGTATTAATACAAATGCTTGTGATACAAAAGATTTGAGAGAATGAATACTATTTATAGGTACGGTGGCTTCAAAGTTTATGCATTTTTATTTTTTTTTTCAAAATTTAAATCCCAATATTGGTTGATAGTTTTAGATAAACAAACAACCAACTTCATTTCAAATTTCTATATACATATTTAATTTGAAATATTTAAATATATATCTTTTCAAATGTATTTATTTGTCTTGCTTTTGATTTCATTTCTTTTTTCTTTTTTTTTTAAATTAGAAGTAGAATTTGTTTTTGAATATAAGGTAGTTAGAATTTACTGCATTGTTGATAATTTTTTTTTTTAAATGCTTTTTGATGATAAACATAAGTAGTACAGGTAATTGGTTTAAAAAAGTAAGATTTGATTTAACATTTTTAAAAAATGATTTTTTTTAAGAAACAGTTACTTATCTTTATTTTTTGAAAAAATGATGCTATTTGATTTTATAAATTTTCATTTTTTGAAAATGAGTTTTTAACCAGCAGAATAATAATTTTGTATTTGAAAATAAAAGATAAATACTCTGTTTAAATGTGTTTTTTTTTTTATTATTTTAAAAAGAAATTATTTATCTGCTTGATGATCATACTTTAATACAAACAAATTATATATATCATGCTCTTTAATGTTTTAGCATCAGGTAGAATGTATTTTAGCTTTCATTTGCATTGCATAAAAAAAAAGAAAAAATCTTATTATATATATCGGTACATTTTATTTTCAATTATATATATATATATATATATATATATATATATATATATATATTTCTCTTTTATATTTATTTTTTCATTTACTTTTGGATTTATAGCCTCCAAATACATCTGTGGCACATCAGATAAGGAAAAGGGGAAAGTTATCGAGCTAGCACTTTAAACAATCATCTTTGTAAGATCTTAAATAATCAACAGAATCTTTCAAAAGACAAATTTAATATTATGTCCATAATAATAATAATAATAATAATGTCTATCTTTTTTTTGGTAATTTAGAAAAAAAAAAAATAGTCACGTGTCAGAACCCAAAATATCTGGAATTATACACTATTAGTCACATGGCAGCCTCCAAATGAACAATTGAGATCCATGTGTCTTGCCTCCATTTTCATACTAAACCACGTTATTGTCCACAAAAAAAAATAATAATAATAATAATAAAAAATGCAGGTTTAGTCCATTAATATATTCTTATTATTATTCACTTGGCCAAGATTTACTGCTAAAGTGATTTCAATTTATTTAAAAAAAAAGATATGGATATCAATTTCAATTTTAAAAAAGTGGATAATATAGTGAAAAGAAATTCCCGTATCAATTAGTTGCAATAATTTGAATTCAAGCAAAATGGCAACTCTACGAATTATAAAGTAATAATTAATTTTATCTTTTTTTTCATTGACACATATTTTGACCGAAAATTTTGCCAAGCTAAATATCTAACCTATAACATATATTCTATATTATGTAATGGGTTATGAGTTGCATATTAGTATGATTATATAACTAAAAGGCACTAAATTATATTACTATATGATATAGTGGGCTGGAATATGTATGGACCAAATAGCATTCCATATTGGCAAAATGGATATATGTATACATCTTACAACTAAACTGATTGATATATTTTTATAGTTAGTTTTACAATCTATAAATTGTGAAGATAGATTTAGAGAATCAATATTATTATATAAAAATTCTACTTAAGATAATTATCTGTTCTTTTAAAATTTAATTCCTCCACTTTTGATCATTGCCAGAGGATGAAAAGATTTAAAATATATATATATATATATATATATATATATATATATATATATATATATATGATATACAATGTGTACATCCCGCTTTTGTCCAACAAAATCTATACTTTTGTTTATTATTATTATTTTTTTAGTATTATATTTTTAAATTGAACAAAACTAAGGAGTGAGAATTGTGCCTAAATTTTCTGAGGTAGGATTTTTCTGCATTTGGGAATTGCTGTTAGTTATTTTTATTGTTCAAAAGTCTAAGACTTTTTTTTAAATTTATTCCTCCATTTTTATCATCCAGAATGATAAGATTTAAAAAATATATACATAATATTCAAATGTACATCCCGCTTTCTATTCAACAAAATCTATATTTTGGTTTATTATCATTATTAGTTTTTTTGGGTATCATATATATAAATATACATATATACATATATATATATTTTAACAAAACTAAGATAAATAAATATATATATATATATATATATATATATATATATATATATATATATATATATATATATATATATATATAACAAAATTAGGGAGTGAGATTTGTGTCTAAATTTTCCGAGGTAGAATTTTTTTGTGTATATTAAATCTGTTTTTACGTTAAAATCTTTTTTTTTTTTTAGTATGCCTGAGTAGTAAAAATGGCATCTTACTTTTTATAACTAACCTTTTTTCTTTTCTTTTTATCATGACCAACTTTTTTTTTTTCTTTTTATATTTATTTTTTGAACTCGTTGATATGCAGATAAAATCTATATTGAAGAGATCATAATAACAATTTAAAAAAAAAAAATCAAAAATGGTATCAACAATAATACATATCATAAAATCGAGAAGATTTTTTTAATACCAGGAAAATTCATAACAAGGACAAACAAAACAGGGAAAAAAAAGAAAAAAGAAGGGGAAAAAAAAAAAAAAAAAGCTCAACAAAAGTGCTACTTTTCCTACGAATCATAGGAAATGGATCAATATTAACTAAAAAAATCTCCCTAAGCACTGCAAGCAGAAGCCTTAAAATCCTGAAAAACTGCAAAAACGATAGAATCAGGAGCAACATTAATTGGAGCAGTATTATCGACTATCATTGGAGCCATTTCTGGGATTTGGAATCCAATTGTAGGCCTCAAAGTTACTCCATTCAATAGCACAACATCACTCTGAATGTAACCATCTTCTGCAGTCAAGTGGTACTCTTGTCTCTGTGATCTGGGACCATTTTTCCTTGTAGCGAGCTGATCAGGATACAGATTGAAGTCGTCGGTAACAGTCACATCAAAGGCGGTAGAGTTGGACATGTTGATCAGAAGCACACTAACACCAGGCTGCCAAAAAAAAAAAATGTTTTATGAATTTGTTTTAGGTTGATTATATATATATATATAGAAATACTATATAGAAATGCTATACCTGATTCTTTGAGCAATGAGCATAAGCCCTTAGGAAAGGAGACCCACTGTGTTTGGTAGCAAGCACTTTGTTTCCCATTAGTTGATTCCAAAGAAGTGCACTAGTGAACCAATTAAAAACATTCAATAAAAAAAAAAAAAAAAAATTGAATGTTGAAGATATTGAATCTAAATATTAAGCTCTGGGCTAGATACTAACCCATAATAGTCTGGATTGGGAAACATAGATTGTTCATTGAGAAGGGCATAGTTTCCTCCAATCAAAGATTGTCTGCAATAAACCTTGTGATTGTAGTTTGATGACATACCTAGTTGGTCCAAGTACCTGTAAATTTTTCTTTTCAAGTTAATTACTCTCCTTGTGTTTGTTAATATGTTTCCGAGTACGTAAAAAAAATGGAGGAATAGTACTAACCAGAAACCATCAACAAAAGTATGAGAAACATCTCTACCACCACTCTCAGAAGCTCCACCGGCTTCGGTAATCCATGGTCCTGACCATGCACCAAACTCCCTTGCAGAATTCTCTGCATCCTCAAATGTCTGAGCAATATTGTCCAAGTAGATTGGATCTTGAACCAAGTTGATAAGGTTAGGATTGCCCCCTGAAAGCCACAAATTTCTTTATCTGTCCTTAACCAAAATAGCAGATCAAAACTAAGAATATCATCAGATTTAGTGCACACATGCATACCTGGACCAAGGTTATAGATGTGATGGGACAGACCATCCACGACATTGGGTCCGGTTTTCTGCAGAAAGTTATCATACCAAGCTTGATCATAAAAGCCACCAGGGCCTAACACCTTTGGCCTTGTGGAGGCATCGGGGTACAATTCTGTCACCAACTTCTTGAGCTGAATCATATCTTTTGCATATTGATCACTATCCACTCTTGCTTCAACCCCGGAACCACATAGATCATTTCCTGATAACATATATTTTTATTTAGATTGTAAGGTGTATTATTAAAAATGACCATATAATTAAACTACAAAGTGCAAACAATTTCTTACCAAGTTCATAGGAATCAATCTGGTATCCTTTTGATATAGAATATTCCATTAGGTCACGGGCATTTCTTTGGTCCCAATTACCAACCCAAAGGGCATTGTCTGTTGAAGAGTGTTCCTTCCCAACAAGGGCATTCAATCCGAATGTCAATTTAGCTCTGCAACCAAAAAAAAAAAGAGTTTAAAATAAAATTCACTAACTCTTAATTTGATAAGAAATTGTGACAGTATTGGTGGTTATGTGTATGCTTTGTACCCTGTTTTTTGGAACAATGCATTTAAATCATCCCATCTTTGTTGGGTGAGACAACCTCCACTGTACCCAAATAGGCCACTGCCTGGTGTGAACATAGCAGGGCATTGCACTTGGTTAAGTGAATATCCCATATTGTAAACAACCTGATCTTGCAATGCACCTCCGATTCTGATTCTCAGATTGTCAAATGCTGAAAATTTTACCAGTTTTAGCACAGTAAAAATAAAAAGAACCCAAAAAAGGAAAAAACATAGAAGCAAACATCATTAACTTGGTTAAGGAAGCTTGGAAATTTTCTACTTTCAGAATTTATTAGGAGGTACAAAGTACAGAAAAACAAAATCAAATATGAACATAAAAGATTATTCAGAAAATTACCCTTCATAGCATTTATCATCATCTCATTGTTCAAATCCTGCAAAATGGAGCAAATTCCCATAAAAGGTAGTTAGCTTAAAATTCATTCAACCTTGCAAAGAGTTAAAAATGAAAATGCCAAAAAAGAAAAAGATTACCATATTGAGAATGCTAGACTTAATCCATGAACAGTAGCCATTGTTACATTCTGTATCAGGCCACCAATCTAAAGTTGCACATATAAAGTTCTCATCTGTTATAGCTTTTTCGGTTTCTCCGTTAATGGAGACCTCCACATCATCAGCTAAGCACAAGGAAAAGAGCACAAATAAACAACAAAATATAACCTTCAATTCCATTTCTCACAAAGATTTAGTTTTACACAAAACTTTTTAATTCGATGAAGAAAAATGTAAAGCATGAGCATATATTTATACATAGATGTGTGGTGGTTAGAAAATTATGTATTGGTTTCAAAATTCAATTTCAGGAGGTTTATCTTATGTTGTTTTTAAAAATTAGTTTGAGAAGAATAAATTTGATTTTCATATATATATATATATATACATACACATATATATTTTTCTTTTTCTTTTTTTTTGGGTTTTCCATATATATATAATTTTCAAAATGTATTTAATGTTTCTGTTATTTTCTAAAATGATCTTTTCTAAAAAAAATGAAATTAAAAAACAAAACAACTGTATTTGAAAATTAACTATAATTTTCTAATGTTATTGTTTTGTTATGTTATGAAAGTTTTATTTTTTTAAAAAAAATTAAAAAGAAAAAAAGAGTAAAAGATTTGCTATCTACTGCAAGATTTCATTTTAAATTTCAGAAAGATTTCTTTTTGTTAAAAAGAAGAAAGATTTTAGCACTTTTGATTTTTTGCTCTCTCATTTTGTAGTAATTTCTTACATAAAAATGTTGCTGGATTTAAAATATATGCAGGACGGGATCCACTTTGTTGATGGGTTTTATTATTAATATTATTATTATTGTTGTTGGTCAAATGTGTAGCAATGCAGCTCTTTATTCTTAATGATGCTAATGAGTTAGTGACGAATATGATTAGTGGCGGAGCCAATAATGATTATAAAGGAGTCATATGCTATAAATAGAGTCTAAGTCATGAATTTTGAGAGATTAATCTAGTGGTAAAACATATCCTTATATATTTAAAATTGTGTGAGCCATATCTCACCCTTTTATCCTAACCATTTACATTTATGCTTTTAAAAACCAAAATTTACCCAACATATTTATTAATATATATTATCTACTTAACAAAATAAAAGAATTGTTAATTTGAATTTTTACGGCAAGTTTATATGAATCTTTAGGGAGAAAAAAGGAGGGGAAAAAAATGCATTTAGATGGGAAATGGGTTTTTTTATTTACTTATTTTTTTCTTGGACATTACAATTCACAAACCTTTATTTTGGAAGGATCATTAAAGTCCAAATGATACTGTTTTAGGATGTATTTACTTTAGTTAAATGAAAGATACCTTTTAAAATCAAATATTAAAACACAATAAGTAGAGTCAAGACAAAAACTTCACTATTATGAAAAAAATATATATATTTGCTATCAATGATGAAAATTATCATTTTATATGAAAAAAATTAATTAAGATATTTAGTTTTATTATTATTTATTCTAAAATATTAAAAATAAATCATTTAATGATAATTATTTAAATTGTTATTTAATATTTAACTTCGACTAATAATTATTCATAACTAATAAAAAAATAATTATCAAAAGTTTTAGTAAAAACAAACTAAAATAGTTATTAAGCTTTAAAAACAAGAATACTAGTCACTTAGGTCTTAACACATAATTATTTTATTAGTATATACTAATTAAATAAATTCATTTTAAGATTTCGAAATACTTGCAAAAGATATAAAAATATATACAAATTTTTTTAGGATATCTGCAAATTTAAATCTACTAAATAAATTTACTAAGATGTATGTCACTATTATATATCAATATTTAATTGATTTATATTTAGTTATATTTATCTTTTTAAAAACTTAATTATTCATAACTAAGTTATTACAACAATTTCTAATCTAAAATGGAGGGGGTATGGAATTTCAAACTTAAAACATCATAGGTGTGAGTATAAATGATACAACAATTAAGGCAAACATTTATTTTAATATGTTAATTAATAAAATATTGACAAATGACACTTAGCATAAATATCTTAGTAGTTTTTTTTTTTTTAAGTACCTATAGCATTATTATGCTTATATTTAGTTAAACTTATTTTGATATTGTTGTAGCTTCTAGGGGAATCAGATTTAGCAATTTTGCTAAAAATAAAATAACAGTTATAGAGAGAATCAATATTTAATAAATTATTATTTCATAATTGCTATATGTTTCTAAATCAATATTTAAGTGTTTAGTAAGAAAAAAAATTAATTGCTGCATATATATATATATATATATATATATTACTTTTTATATTCCTCATGACTATATTAAAGGAGCAAAATATTTTATGCATCAACGCTCAAAATTTATAAACTGCAAAATGAATAATTTCTCTAAATGCATAAAATTATTATTATTATTATTTTTTTTTTTTGAAATCCTTTAAAACCCTCTGAATACATAAATTAATAATTGATCAAACTTGTAAAAGATAAATAATATATATAAAAAATTACAGTACATAATAAAAAAATTTTACTTAATAGCTTTTTTTTTTCAATTTAGCTTTTATTTACTTATTTATTTTTTCAAAATATGCATATGAAGTCTTTTTTCCAATACGTACAAGAAAAGGAAATAAGCTTTGAAATAAAATTATTCAGTCAATAATTCAGATCTGCATACTAAATGAATAAATTCTAAATGCATAAAATAATATTTTTTTTTTTTGAAATCCTTTAGGACCCATTGAATATATAAATTAATAATTGATTAACTTGTAAAAGATAAATAATATATATAAAATATTAAGAAATTTTTACTTAATAAATTTTTTTTTTCAATTTAGCTTTTATTTATTTATTCCAAAATATGCAAATAAAGTTTTTTTTTTCAAGATGTATAAGAAAAGAAAATAAACTTTGAAGTAAAATTGATTAATTGATCCACAATTTTCCATATGCAGAAGTCAATTAATTAGCTAATTGAATAATAGTCTTTTTTGCATTTATTAATGGGATTCTTTTAATTAGTAGACTTCTCTATATGGTGAAATTCCCTATTAATTCTTTCTTTTTTATTTGTTAATTAAGTTGCGATAATTCCATAATTTTAGATTTGATCAAGCTTGATTGATGTTTTCCTTTTATTAATGTATATTACATAGTTGGTTAAATTATTTCACATAAATAATATAATGTTCAATTAAAATTAATAAATATTCACTTATTAATAAATAGATAATTTTAAATAGTTTCATGAATATTTATTTATAAAGGTTAAAATATATACTTCTGCTTTGTCAATTTAAACGTAATACAGATGGGGTTATATGGGACATGGGGTGAGTGGTATTGGTTATTTGATTCGAAATAGTAGTGGAAAATTAATAAGCTGCATTATCTAAACTGCTTCTAAGGAGTTTCACTCCATTAGCTATTGGATTATTAGGCATAAGAGCATCTCCAATTGTGCACCATTTTGGCAACAAATTTATTGCATTGTTCACTCACCAATTCACTGTACATATCCTTTTTTTATTTAAATTTTTAAAATTTACAAAACAACCCTCATAACAATTTTATAAATTTTAACCCCAATTGCATATTTTTAACAAAATCATTTGTTTTTGGTACAAAATAATAATAATCTTCCATTTATCCCATATTTTTTATTAATATTTTTAACTTTTATATGGAATAAAATTAATATGTAAATAATATAAAATTTTATGTGGGGTAATTGATCAAATAGATAAGCTAGGAATTAAAAAATAATAATATAAAAAGTAGATAAAAAAAGGAATATAAAAAAATATATTCTTTTTTGGTGTTAGAAATAGTATAATGGGTTAGAAAGAAATTCCAATTTGATATGATTTTCGCACTATTTTTGTGCAAAATTTGCATCATTTTTGTACAATGGATTGAAGATGCTCTAATAAAGCATTACAATTTGGGATAATCTCATACCAGATCCCTGAACTATATGAATTGAATCAATTAAGTCCTCAAACTATTTTTTTTTTTTTTTTTGTAACAATTTAGCTCCTAAATCCGTTCAAACTCTACACCATAAGACAAAATTAACTTTCCATCCAATTGATTAACAGAATATGCAAATGAAAGTCAGGTGGCCATTTAACAAGGGTATTGAGGGTCATTTGCATCCATCATTGTCACGCTCCAAATCCCTATAACTCTCCAACACTTATACATTCAAAGCACTCCTTAGAGTACGGGACTAGAAGTTAGATTGGCATGCTTCGGAAGCTAACAAGTTGGCGGCAAATAATATGGCTAAATTTTCTTTCAATTTACAAAAAAGATAATGTTCTTTGATACCTATCTTGTAATTAAGCTTCCTCAAGAGATCTTCAATATTTTGACAGTTGACGAGGCAGAGACTTTGGCTTCATTGTAATCCCCATTCGGTGTTGTCTTGGTTGCTTAATGTACTTATTTTTACCCCATAAAAAAAGCCCTCTTCAAGATTTTTCACAGAATTGGGAACTAATACTAGTAAGAGTTACAAATGTATCCTACATAACCTTCCTCACTGCAATTATTCAAAAAGAGGGGAAAAGAAAAAGAATTAAAGAATGCCTTTTTCTTAGGGAAAAAAGAAGAAGAAAGAAAGCTCGTTTCTTGTGACCCTTTTCTCGGTTATCGTAGAAGTGGATGAGACTAATTTTTCTACCAATCTATGAAAATGGTGGTTTTTCTTATACAAATAATTTGATATTTTGAATATAGAAGAGTTGGCCAATTCAAATACTCTTTGTGTTTAGCAAAATGTTGTCAGATGAATGTTTTATAACATCCAATTTCAGATTCCAATAGTCACCCTTTATTTCACAATTAGTTTTTGCTAAGAAATTTTTTTTTTTTTTCCCCTTTTTGGACGTCAGGCGTGCAAGATTGAGCTGTGCTTTTTATTCTTCTTCTAACTCTTTCTAATTTTTTTTTTCCCTCCATCCTATTGGGAATGGTTGAGGTACAATTATGGATTGGCTCTGCTACAAAACCTAAGAACATCAACAACATGCGGATCTATCAGATTCTTAACTATTGTAAACAATCTTTTACTCATAACATAAGAACATCAGGTCAATTAAAAAACACAATATAAAATTGAATATGAATGGTCATCGGGTTAAAGTTCATCGAATTTCAAATAGGATGGAAGCTATTGATGTAAAAAAGGAGAAAAGTGTGGATGGTTTAAAGGAGGTCGAAATTAATGGCTTTCTAAACTTAGGTGGCATTTTACAGCTTCTAGGTTCAGCAAAGGAGTGGAATCAGAGTTCTTTGATATATCACCACTTTCCAGTTCTATAAAAGATATTGAAGGGGCATTGAATGTATCAGTGTTGAAGAGTTTTTAGGACATTTGAAGGAACGTGAAAATGATAGGTGCAAATGACCATCAATATCCTTATTAAAATAGCCACTTGATTTTCACATGCACGTTCTGTTAGCATTTGGATGGAATTTGATGAAATTGTAATTTTATCCTTATAATGCACAGTTTTAATTAATTTAAAGACTTGATTGTCACAAAAAAATAGTTTAAGGGCCTAACTAATACAATCCACATAGTTTAGGAACTTTGTGTGACATTATCTCTTACAGTTTTGCATGCAGTTGGGGTATATAATGCTGAAATAACAAGTGATATATATATATATATATATATATATATAGTTAATTTTTTTTCAGAATATTTTAATGAATTTTTCATTAGAAGCTTACTTATTAGCTTTTAGATCTTTTCAAAGACTTAAATAGTTTAGTAAAATATTAAAATTTTGATGACAAAGTGAATATAAATTTTAAATATCTTTTTCAATTTTAGTCTTTAAAAAAAAATCTAAAATTGGATAAGTGAAGTGCTAATTGAAAATTCATCATGTGTATAATATAGCCTTTTTCTATACTATTAGTGCAAAGATGAGTGATTTTTGGTCCTTTCTAATGCCTGTTTAGTAGAATTTTTTTTTAGATCAAAAGCACTATTTGAAGATCAAAAATTTTTTTGTTAAAAAATAAAAACGTTTGACAAAAATCAACAAGCACTTGTTGTCCAAAAAAATAATTTTTTAAAATTATTTAAAAGAAGTCTATTTTTAAAAAAAAAAAAATTTTTTTTTAGCTTATATAAAAACTCAATAAGTATTTAATACCGTTTTTTTAGCTTATATAGAAATTCATTGAACAATTAATATATTTTTTTGATTTACAACTAAATATTTATTAATTTTTTAATAAATTTTTTTTTCAAAAAGATCTATTATACAAATCTCTATATACTAAAGTTTTATTTTATCATTTATATCAAATATATCCTTGAGCATTTATCTTGATTAAAAAATGGCACTTCACCATGCGTTTTGCTAATTTATTTTTCATCGTGTCAAAAGTTGGTTACAACCCTCAACAACCCTGTTTTTCACCAAACCACTAGTTTTGCTTTATTTTATATATGCTCCTGCTTTTAGAGAATTTGACATGCGTTAAAGTTTTTCTTTATTTAATTTTCAATATACATTAAGAGTATTAAAGTAAATTCGGTCTATTAATTTGTACAATTTTCAGTTCCAAAATTACAAAACAGTTTTTTATGTTAGTTTTATTATTTAAATACCCTTGCTTTTAAAAGATTTAACATGCCATTAAAGTTCTTCTTTATTTGATTTTCAATGAATAGAGAGGGTATTAAGGTAAATTTAATCTATTAAGTTGTCCAATTTTTAGACTCTTAAAATTACAAAATAGTCAATTGTTCTATAATAAATATGCGCTAGAAGTAAAAAAGGACAGTTTAGATATCTAATTGCTTTATACCAAATTATAAAATTATCCCTTACTTTTTAATATATATATATATATATATATATATATTTTGGTGAATCATTACTTTTAATATACATGAAAGAAGAAAAAAAATAAGGAAGGACTTTTTAAATTGCTTTCATTATTATTTTTTATTATTTTTTTCTTAAATTGATTTTTTATTATTATAAATCATTGTCTTCTATTAGAAAGGACTTTTTAAATTGTTATTTATTTATTTTTTTTATCATTGCTCGGTAGAAGTTTATAGTTTTAACTTTTATCATCTTAATTTATAGGATCTTCTTTAATATAACTTTTCAATATTATGAATTAATAAAAATATTTTTTCTTATCATTTTTTTTTCTCTTCATTTGTCTTCGAGTTGTTCTTTCTCTTTTTCTTTTTTTTCTTCAAAAGAAATTATGTGAATTTTTTCATTCAAATTTTAGAAAATTTAAAACAATTATACTAAATAATAATTTATTTAAATTGCAATATCAAAATTTTTAAAGATTAAAATGCAAAATGAAATCATTATATAGTTTAGAGATAAAAATTACTTTTAACTTTATAATATATAGATAATTTATTTATCCAATTTTATTTTATTAATTAAAAAATCCACCATAGTTATAATGGTACAAAAACTTTATAAAATATTAATCCACGTGCATCCCACCTCGCCACGTCTAGTGTACATATATGTGTGTGTATATATATATATATATATATGTATATGGAGAGAGAGAGAGAGAGAGAGAGAGAGAGAGAGGTTCAGCTGGTATCCCATCCGAATAAAAACGTGCTTTTTAAAAGGGCTCTATATCTGGTCATTCGATTAAACCAACGGCTGAGATAAAAGCCTCCCCAGTTAACCCCAAATGGAGCTTTCGACGGTAAATCCACGACATCTATCCGGAGCCTCTCTAAGATGAAAATCGGCGATTGATAACATGGCGTCCACCGACGGAGAAGAAGCATAGACAGGCAGCGGTCAATCTCGTCAGATTCTCATCTTGGTTTCCTTCCCGCATTGCTAAAGACAAGAGGGGTTTGTTGCTCATCTGGGTTTCCATCACTCTTGCCCTTGATTCTGCCATTTCAGGTATATCTCTCTCTCTCTCTCTCTCTCGCATATAGCTGGCAAACTTATTATATGCTTCGATTTTCTTTTTGTGTTGTGAAATATTGCGTAATTTTCACAAATTTAGTGTTTCTTGGGTCATGTTCTGTCAACTTGCAGGTTCCAAAAAAAACCCTGTGTTTGCTTCCGTGGTGATGTTTGTTATTGGACTGAATTTGACTTCCCTGGTCAAATGTTGGACTGAACATAATTAGTTATTTTGATTAGGCTAGATGAGGAATCTATCAGCTCAGATTCTGTTTTGAAATTTGACAAGAGTATTTGTTGTTGTTGTTGTCGTTCCTGGAGTGCTCTTTTTTAAACTATATTTGACTTTCTAAGTTGTGCACAACAATTTTGAAACCGATTTAAGCTCTAATATTGCTGTTCCGTAAAAACTCATTTTCTTGTAATGAGTTTTGTTCCTGATAGGTGCTAAATGAATATATTAATTCAGCGTAGCAGATTTAAATGATTGTATTGGCACATACTTCTTGTGGAAATCAATCTAGAGCAGAAGTTTGGCAAAATGTTTGCTAGAGCTTGTAAGGAGTCTAGGATATTAAAAGTGGCTAGGAGTTCTGTGAAGCTAGGCTGGTTTAGTCTCTTGCTATGCTAGGCAGCCAGAGGAAACCTATCACAGAAATAATGTTACATTGGAAAAGATTACTCGGATAAAGTTAAAATAAATTCTTCTCATTTGGAGCTTGCTTTGAAGAGCATAGTCATTTTTGTCAGATTTCATTCTCATTACGTGGGCATGCTTATAAAATGGATTTATTTAGTGGCCTCTTTTGTATTTGTTATGTTTGATAAACTTGGTATATATGTATTTGTGCATTCTCTCCTACATCTAAGTTCATGTTATATGTTTATGTGGACATGTTTTTAGAGGTGATGATAGAACAAGTATTTGAAAACCATATAATGATGGTGCGTCTAGTCTAGGATCAATAATTAACAAATAATGTGTTAATTATTTGTTACACATCTGTTCTGTCACTTTTTACGTATAAAAAGAATTGTTGTAGTTTTTTGTTTGCTTTCCCTTGTGATAGTATTTTCTTTTTGTTGCTCGTTTATGATAAACTATGCTCGCAATGTAGTGCTTCTTTTTCCCTTTCTTATTTTCTCATTAAGATATTTCGTGACGATGAGAGTTGATTACTTCTTTCAGGCATGAAAAAGCAGAGCTCATGATGCGAAGCAATTCGGCTGGAGTTTGGATTGATGTTATGCACAACAAGAAGAAAAAGAAAAGGGTGAACCATGAGCTGGATACTATGTGATATTCCCAGATTTTTATGTAGCTTTTTACCATGAAGATTGAGTTGGATGTAAATTACGTTGCCCTAGTTCCACTTGAATCAACATCATATGGCCCTTGTTCTATGTGCACTTATATTGTATTTTGAATGTATGATAATTTTTATAAGATATCAATTTTGATGTTCTGCATTCTGAAATGAATCAGGAAAGCACTTGTAAATATGCTTCTATATTTAAATAAAGCTCCATCTCTCCTACAGATTGCATGCAAATATAATTGTATCCATTAAGGCTCAATTAGCGTGATCAGTAACTTGTACCAACATCATGAAAACCAAAATTTTAACAAAAGACTAATAGCTTATACATATATAAATTCACCCATAATCACATGGATTTGGTTTTTTACAAGTAGCCAGACAAAACCGTATATAACTAGTTAACAAAGCGAAACTTTTACCAAAAAAGTTAACGAAACTGAATGATACATATAATTAATGTTCTCGTAGATTGCTTCAAGAGTACTATATGATCTTTCAATTTACCAAAATAAATGATGAATTTGTGTAATTATATATCCATTTTGTAAGGTTTAACTTCTCTTATTTTGCCAAAATAAATTTAGCACATCTTTTTTCCTATGATAATTAAACATGTATAATTAAATTATTTTATAAGTAAAAAGGATAAAAAATTCAACAAAAGCATTACATAGAATCCTATAACTTCTAAACTATAAAGCCAGAGGAATGAGAAAACAAAATTCATGCGAGTTGTATGTTCAAGCAATAGCCAAGAAAAGGGATCAGCTTAATTCTTAGGCTGCAAGCAACAAACTCTATAAAGATAAAGGCTCCTGAGCTTAATCACTATATAATAGGTTCGAATTAAGAAGAGGGACGCTGCTTTTAATAATTTGATTCCATAACCAGTTAATGATTGTGATCAATAACTTTCTATACGACATGCAAGGTTCTGCTTGAAAATTTGGACTAAAAAACGGATGCACTTGAGTTTCTGATCCAGTAATGTTTTAATGTCTCATCCACCCTCTGATGTTGTTGAAGAGATGAGGATAATGTCGTCCTTTTGGAACAGAGGTAGCAGGGACGCCATACTTCCTCCCATGCCTGTCCCTTTTCTCTCCCTTACCTCTTCACTGAGCGAACCATGTCCATCCCTTTTCTGTATGACTCTGTGTCACTGAGGAATACGACCATCTCTACGAAGAAGACCTTCTTTGAAATCCATTTAGTCTCAAAACATCCTTATATGGCCTCGAAACATCCTCAAAATCCCCTTTATTTTTATTTTTTTCTTCATTCGAAGAATGAACCTGTTCTTCCTTTGTGTAGCCGTTCATGGAGGTCAAGAGATTTGAAATGGGAAAGTAAAATTTGGGTATCTCGTATTCCCTTAAGCTTAACCGTAACACCCATTTTTGGGAGGTAAGGTTATGATCTTTTGGTGTTGTTAAGGTTTGTATGTTAATTTTTTATTATCTATTTATTTATTTATTTTGTCTGAATGCACCTTGCTCTACTGGGTTTTGGTTTCTAGGTACAGAATGATTCTTTACTCGTATATATATATATATATATATATATATATAAAATAAAGGATTCTCCTTCATTTCATTTTCAACCCCTTAATAACTGAGTCAAGTAATTAATTGGCAAATGGAAATCGACCCAAATAGCCAAAAGTAGAGGCCGTGGAAGGCTGAGTTCGTTGGTTACCTAGTTTACCAAATCCTTCTCAAAACTTAAATTAATTAAATTATTAATCTGACATTTTATTTTTTGTTATAATTTGTAATTGCACTTTTCATAAATAGTATAGAGATATTATATTATACCCATAAAATTATCAAAAGCTACATGTAAGATAAGTTGATGTTTGTGTCCTCTTTGTTTATGGTAATGTTTCTTTTGTTTTTTTAATTTGTCTATCTAATTAATCTCTAATTCAAATTTTTTGAAATATTTATTTAAATTTATAATTTATTAATATTGAAATATTTATCATTTAAAATATTATTTAAATTCATAATTTATTAATATAAAAAATATTTATTATTTAAAATAAATCTTTAAATTTATAGTTTACTCATATTGAAATATTTATTTAAATTTATAGTTTATTGATATTGAAATATTTTATTACAGAATATCAATATTGGAACTGGAAATTATCAATATTAAAAGTGAAATTAACTTTGAGAATTAACTTTTATTATTATTATTAATGAGAAATTAATAACAACCAACCAACTCGGAAAAATAAAACAAAAGGTCCTACATGTGTAACTACTCACTCACTTGTCCTACCAATCTATAGTTGACTTAAAACAATCACCTAATTAAGCACTGCAGACAGAAGCCTTAAAATCCTTGAAAACAACAAATACAATAGAATCTGGTGCAACACTAATTGGACCAGTATTATCCACTACATTTGGCGTCAATGGTGGGATTTGGAATCCATCTGTTGGCCTCAAAGTTACTCCATTCAGTAGCACAACATCACTCTGAATATAACCATCTTCTGCTGTCAAATGGTACTCTTCTCTCTGTGATTTTGGACCATTTTTCCTCGTTGCAAGTTGATCGGGATACAGATTGAAGTCATTGATGACCGACACATCAAAGATGGTAGAGTTGGACATGTTGATCAAAAGGACACTAACACCAGGCTGCAGAAAAAAAAAAAAAAAATATTCACAGTTCTGAATTTTGCCGAACTTGAGTGCTGTAAAATGGGATACTAATACTATAACAAACAGATATAGAATATAAAAAAGGTAAAAATGGTTGGTTTACCTGGTCCTTTGAGCAATGAGCATAAGCCCGGAGATAAGGAGATCCACTGTGTTTGGTAGCAAGCACTTTGTTGCCCATCAGATTATTCCACAGCAAAGCGCTGTTGGGAAAGAGAAATAAATTAAAAAAATTTATATCTTTGAAGATGGTGAATCATAATTTACAATTTGAGATTTATGTTACCCATAATAGTCAGGATTTGGGAACATTGATTGTTCATTAAGTAGAGCATAGTTTCCTCCAAGCAAAGCTTGTCTGCAGTAAACCTTATGATTGAAAGTGGATGACATGCCAAGTTGGTCCAAATACCTGTAAAGTTTCTTCCAATTTAGTCCCTTGTTTGTCATAATGTTTTTGAGTACGTAAAATATATGGTAGAGAAGTACTAACCAAAAGCCATCAACAAAAGTATGTGAAACATCTCTGCCACCACTCTGATAAGCTCCACCGGCTTCAGAAATCCATGCTCCTGACCATGGAGCAAACTCCTTTACAGAATCCTCTGCATCTTGAAATGTCTGAGCAATGTTATCCAGGTAGATTGGATCTTGAACCCTAAAGATAAGATTTGGATCACCCCCTGAAAATCAAAAATTTATTTTTATATTATCACCCAAGCAAATAATAATAATAATAAATCAATAATCAAAAACCAAACTCATATAGTGCAGACATAAATTCCTACCTGCACCAAGGTTGTAGATGTGATGGGAAAGACCATCCACCACATTGGGTCCTGATTTCTGAAGAAAGTTATCATACCAAGCTTTGTCATAAAATCCGCCAGGGCCAATAATTTTGGGCCTTGTGGTAGGATCAGGGTACAATTCTGTCACTAACTTCTTGAGCTGAATCATGTCCTTAGCATATTGATCACTGTCAATTCTTGCACCAACCCCGGAACCAGACAATTCATTTCCTAATAACAAATATATTTGGATTGTTTGGTCCATTATTAAAAATGAGTATATAATTGAACATACAAAGTGCAAACAATTTCTTACCAAGTTCATAGGAATCAATCTGGTATCCTTTTGATATAGAGTATTCCATAAGGTCACGAGCATT
Source organism: Ziziphus jujuba (assembly GCF_031755915.1). NCBI lineage: Eukaryota > Viridiplantae > Streptophyta > Magnoliopsida > Rosales > Rhamnaceae > Ziziphus > Ziziphus jujuba. The sequence goes on from NC_083390.1 coordinate 15,307,564, forward strand.
TCTTTGGTCCCAATTACCAACCCAAAGGGCATTGTCTGTTGAAGAATGTTCCTTCCCGGCAAGGGCATTCAATCCGAATGTCAATTTAGCTCTGCAAAAAATATTTAAAAAAAAAAAATTCTTTCAAAATTTGAGAAGTTTGACATTGAAAATAATAATAATAACAAGGTTACAATTTATATACCCTGTTTTCTGGAACAATGCATTTAAATCATCCCATCTCTGTTGGGTAAGACAACCTGGAGTATATCCAAATAGACCACCACTGCCCAGGGTGAACATAGCAGGGCATTGCACTTGGTTAAGTGAATATCCCATATCATAAACAACCTGATCTTGCAATGAACCTCCTATTCTGATTCTCAGATTTCCAAATGCTGTAAGAAAATTTTTTACCATTTGTAATTAGCACACTGCTTTTTAATTGAAAAAAAAAAACAAAAAAAAAACCACCTAAGAACCAAAAAAATGGACAACTTGTACATGTTCAGAAAATTACCCTTGATAGCATTTATCATAAGCTCATTGTTCAAATCCTGCAAAATTTATAAAATTACCACAAAAAACGTTAATTTGGAATTCATTAAAGCAAAAGCATAAAAGTTGAAAATAAAAAATAAAAAGAAAAATAAATAAAACTTACAATATTGAGAACACTAGACTTGATCCAAGAACAGTAGCCAAAGTTACATTCAGTGTCAGGCCACCAATCTAAAGTTGCACATATGAAATTCTCATCTGTGATAGCTTGTGCTGTTTCTCCATTGATTGAAACATCAATGTTATCGGCCAAACACAATGAAAATAAAACAAATAAACAAGAAAATAGTATTTTCATCTCCATATTCTCAAAGCTCTCTGTAACTCCACAAAAACTATATGTTCTCCGAAACTGTATTAGTTTTCACAAAGTTATGTTGTGCAAAATGACTTGGAGAAGTCAACTTTATATAGAGGTTATGCTTGAGAAAACTATGTATTATTCTATAATTTAATTTAATTTAAATATATCTGTTTTAAATTTCTAAAGTGTAAAAAGATTAAACGATTGTGTCTTTTAAATTTTGGATAGGGAACATTATGTAGATGTCTAGTTCAATTTTGAAAAACTATCTATTCTTTTACAATTTAATCTAATAAATTAATCGTGTTATTTTGAGTAATTTTGAATCATATATATAAGATTAAAAAATAATAATTTTTTTAAAAGGTAAAACATATTTTAACAATTTATTTATCCTTTCTCATGCCATACAGATAAACATACTCATTTAAAAAAAGAGATAAATGCTGAAGGAGATAAAGTATGAAATTTAAAAAAACACAATTCTTAAAATCTTTTACATAATTCAAAATTTCCAAAGATAGCGGGACATATATATTAGATTAAATTGTACAATAATCCATAAATTTTCTGTACTGGATTTCTACATAGTATTCAGCTCTCCAAATTTAAAGAATCTTTACCCTTCAAAAAATAAATAAATTATGGTTACATCGTAAAAGAAGAAAAAATAAATAAATTATGACAAAGAAATTGCTTTCGTTGAGAGTCGAACTCAAGACCTCCCGCTTACTAAACGGGTGCTCTAACCAACTGAGCTACGAAAGCTGAGCAATGAGACTTCTTTTAGGCATATTTTGTATCTTAGCATTAAGATTGCCTTTATGACATTAATTCGATGTTTATGATATGGTTTATAACTATATGTATATATATGTTTCTGGCAAAGAAAAGTGGGTACCCATGTCATCATATAATGCAAAGAGGAGATGCCTCCAACTATTGGAGAAATGTAAGAACATGAAACACTTGAAGCAAGCCCATGCATTGGTTGTCACTAATGGCCTTGCCAATAGTAGCTTTGCTTTAAGCAGAGTCTTGGCCTTGAGCTCAGACCCACATAATGGAAGCCTTTCCCATGCATGGAAACTCTTCCAACACATTCAACAACCTACAATTTGCATCTGGAACACCATGTTGAAAGCTTTCTTGCTCAATGGTGAAATCATGCAAACTATACATACATTTACTGACATGTTAGAAAAGAGCAAGCCACCTGATAACTATACCATTCCTTATGTGTTGAAGGCTTGTGCTAAGCTGGAAAGCTCTTGTCTTGGAGAATTAGTCCATGGGTATAGTTTAAAAGTAGGTCTCATGCTTGATATCATTGTGGGTAACTCTTTGATTGTAATGTACTGTGCTTTTGATGATATGAAAGCTGCAAGATACATATTCGATGAAATTCCTAAGTTAAGTGCAGTTTCATGGACAGTCATGATTTCTGGGTATGCAAAGGTTGGTAATGTTGAGACAGCAAGACTGTTTTTCGATTTGGCGCCTGTGAGAGATAAGGGAATATGGGGTGCCATGATATCTGGGTATGTACAGAATTCTTGTTTCAAGGAAGGTCTGTACATGTTTCGTTCGATGCAGTTGACCGATACAGAGCCTGATGAAGCCATTTTTGTGAGCGTTCTGTGTGCTTGTGCTCATTTGGGAGCTCTACATATTGGGATTTGGATTCACAGGTATTTGAATCATCTTGGATTGCCTCTGACTGTTCGTATGAGCACTAGTCTTGTAGACATGTATGCTAAATGTGGGAATTTGGATTTAGCGAAAAGGATATTTGATGGGATGCCACAAAAGGATACCATTTGCTGGAATGCTATGATTTCAGGACTGGCAATGTATGGAGACGGAGAGGGTGCAATGGAGCTGTTTATGGAGATGGAAGTGGCTGGGGTTCTGCCAGATGATATCACCTTCATTTCCATTTTTACTGCCTGTAGTTATTCAGGCATGGCATATGAAGGTGTGAGAATGTTTGATAGAATGTACAGGGTATACCAGATTGATCCCAAAAGTGAGCACTATGGCTGTATTGTTGATCTTCTTAGCCGTGCCGGACTCTTTGAAGAAGCAAAAGAAATAATCAAAAGAATAACCAGTTCAAGTAAAACTTCCACAGATGCAGTAGCTTGGAGAGCATTTCTCAGTGCATGCTGCAATCATGGGCAAACCCAACTGGCTGAGATTGCAGCTGAAAAGCTCTTTGAATTGGAACGACATAGTGGGGCCTATGTTCTACTCTCAAACTTGTATACAGCTGCTGGGAAACATGACGATGCCAGAAGAGTAAGAAAACTAATGAAAAACAGAGGAGTTGAGAAAGAACCGGGTTGCAGTTTGATTGAGATTGATAGATCAGTTCACGAGTTCATTGCGGGGCAGAAGACACACCCCCAGATGGAAGAAATTCACTCCATTTTGGAGAAGATAAACACTCACTTATATTATTCAGGGAACAACCCATGATTGTTTTGGATAGACACGAAGGCAGTTCTATAGCACTGAGAAATTTTCACATAGGAAGATTATTCTTCATTGTAAAATAGGCAAGAGTTCCTTAGAGAAGCACTTGTTAACATTAGGAACATGCAAAGTTGGTGCCTTCCATAGAACAGGGCAAAATAATGTTAAAAGTGGAACTTTTTTCCAGTCACGGCCATTACAATAATTGTTACAAGGCCCAGTTCATTCGGATATAATGAATCAACATACATGCGATTCCAATTAATTATGATACTTTAGGAGTGTTAATCTATTTACAACATAAGTAAAAACCATAGCAACACAAAATACTGTATCAATGATAAACCTCGGATTGACGTCATTAATGATATAATTGGAGATGGACAAAAATTAGATTTTATATACCCTCTTCTGGTACATAAATTGATTTTATATTTCATTGAGCAACATGAACCCTTGTGGGCAACACGTAAAATTTTATCCTAAATGAAGAAAGAATAGGCTGATTTCTTAGCTAAACAAGAAAATCTGTGTCTGAAACTTCAAGAACTTGGTGTACCCCTATTGGTCTTACACCTGGCCGGAATGCATTTCCTTCAATGTACCTGTGACAAAGCATTCAGACAAGCAATAAATATCTCAAGTCACAGCACAATTTTAGGAACTATTGAGAATCAGTGTCTAAGGGAACTCACATTTCTTTCAAGAATGGGAGCTTATACAAGGCATCAGGAATCCTCCCTGAAAATTGGTTGTGATCCAGGTACCTGAAATCAAATTAAGAAAACATCGTGTTCTTCACTAACCTGTAACAATATTATATATACACACAGAAGAATAAAACCAATCCACTACTCTCCAAGGCCAAGTCTTTGGTGTGAATCCTCAAGCAGGAAAAACCATTGGACCATACCACAACCAAATATGCTCACTACTGATGGATAGCAATATAAAAGGCCAACAATCATAATCAGTAGCTGGAGAAACTACAAAGTTAGTCATATCCATAATCCAATTTAAAGGTTGACAAATATAAAATGTAGATGGAAAAATATTAGATGACCAAGAATTTATGGTAATATAGAAGTTTGAATCTACTGATCCTCCAATCTATTTTCAATAGCAATCTTTCCTCATTCCAATAAAGTACCAAATTGGCTGGCCTCTAATTGCCGTGAAGCCAGTTTAACAATATGACAGCCTCAGGGAACATAACAGCAGAAGAAAGAAACTCACAGATAAGTTAATTTGGGAATATGAGCAACACCAAATGGTATTATTCCAGACATCTTGTTGTAGGATAGGTACCTGAAACAAAAGCATCATTTCCCAAACTTTCAGAAGCTTACATTAAGAAAGAAATATTTCTTACGAATAAGTTACTTTTCTCCAAAAAAGACGGGGAGAAAGGCAAGAAAGAGAATAACTTACAAAATTTCCAAATTGGTCAAGTTTGCAATCTGGGTAGGGATTCCTCCAGTAAAGTAATTGTTATTTAAATAACTGCACATCACAATAAGCTATTAATATACATTTATTTATGAAAAATATAATTAACTAATCATTAAAATTCACCAACTCAAAAAACCTACAGGTTACGCAGAGCAGGAAAACACCCCTCAATTCGTATAAGTTCTCTTATAGTACCCACCAAGTGATTGTTACCAACATCCCTAAAACATATGGCATCATATTGAGACATGTTAGTAACCTGAAAAACGCTTAATGGATAACAAGATGCACTGAAGGTTGGAAGTTTACAAATGACGAAGATTTTGCAGGGTGCCCAGTTCCGGAGGAATTCTCCCAGTAAATCGATTTTCATGCAGATAGAGATAGCGAAGCTCAGGAAGATTAGCAAGCTCCCTAGGTATTTCTCCTTTGAAATTATTGAAGCTCAGGTATCTGAAGAATTTTTTAAAACATCATATCATTACAGTAAAAAGGTAGGCCCCATAGAAGAAAAGACTATACAAAAAAGATCATTTTATCATGAGAAAAGTGAAATTACTCACAAATGGGTTAAACTCTTCAGCTCACCAATTTCGGGAGGGATGGAATCTTGTAGCTTATTCCACCTCAAATTTCTGGAATACAAACAAAAATAAGTAAAGTTGCAAAGATTCGATATAACAATTAAGACATGTTGAATCAAACAGATATTATCCAGGACATGCTATGCACACAACTGAAATCAAAACGAATATAAACAAGCTAAATTCTAATAATAAGAAGGGAAAAGGGATGTACAGTATCTTGAGACGCTTCAAGCGTCCAATTTGTGGAGGAATAGGCCCCGTCAACTTGTTGTTGTGAAGATCTCTGTCATATGGACACCTTCACTTGTGAAAATTTTGCAAAGATGGAAGTTTTCTTTCTCTCTCTAAAAGCATTTCATTTTAAAATGAGCTTTTGATACTATTGAAGAAACAGCTACTTATCATATCAAAAGCTTTCTAACCCAGGAGTTTATTGTCTTTAGGATGTGATAATAAATCTCAGGCATAATTATAAACAAAACAGCAGAAGAAACCAGATAATGGAAGCAGCCTTACAGCCTAGTGAGATCCAGTAGATTAGTGACAGCGGTAGGAAAAGGCCCGACAATCGACACAGCATAAACTTCCCTGCAAGTAAACAAAATATACCCAATTTAATCATTTTCCTCAATTTCTCAACCACGAACCTTTTCTAAATGCTGAATATCTAAAATATCCCCAAAATCCTACATCATCAGTCCTTTAGAACAAAACATATAAAATTGAAAATAAATAAATAAATAAATAAAAAAGAAGAGAAATTGGGTTGAGCTTAGAAACTTGAAATATCTAATAATTCAGTCATTCAAAATGCTGAAGATTTATAATATTCCAAACATCCTACTTCATCCCTTTAGAATAAATCCAACATGGAATTGAAAGAAAAACGAGAAATTGGGTCAAGCTTAAGAAAAACTTTAAATAGCTTATAATTCAGTGATTCTAAATGCTGAATATCTATAATATCTAACCAACCTACTTCAGCCCATTAGAACAAATCCAACATAGAATTGAAGGGAAAACGAGAAATTGGGTTTGGCTGTAGAAAAGTTTTCAAAAAAGCTTACAATTCAGTGACAACTCTGTAATCTCCCTGAGTTGAGCAGGTGACCCCAGACCACGCTGGAAGATCACCATCGCCACACGGGTCATCTCCGACCCAAGCATAGACCACTCTCCACCCAAGAGAAGCCTTTATCTCGTTCAATGCTTTCACTGGAAAAATATTATATATATATATATATATATATAAGAAAAATACTTAAAGATAAAGAAAAATAAGAACTACCCAAGTAAGATCTGAGGAAACAAACCGTCTCGTTTAAGGGTTTTAGCGTTAAGAATCAGAGGAAGCGTGAGGATCACACACAGGGCAATAAACGGAAAACGTAAAAACGCCATATTTGGTGGCGGGTACAGATCTCTATGGCCCCGGAAGATGAGATAAAGATCTGGAATTGGATTTTCCAGGAGGAGGGTTTTGCTTGCATTGACTAGATCTGCATAGTGTATGTATGAGAGAGAAAGATGAGAGACACTGTCGTCTTCACCAAACGCGTATATCACTTTTACGACTTCAGTTTTCAGTTTCTTCTTTGGGATTTGGGACCTTAGCTTTTGTTTTTCGTTTATATTTTTTAACTATTTTTAAATTTTTGCCCAGAGGGGAATTGTGTCGGTGATTTAAAAAAATAATAATAATAATTCAATTATTAATAATTAATAAGTCTTTCTGGAGAGAAAAACCATTATATTTATTAATAACAAATTGTTTGGCCTTTGATGAAATGAAACCATTCTATATTTATGAGTAATATTTACAAGACTGATTTGTATTCAATAAAATAAAATATTTACAAGACTAGTTTGGTTATTAATGTATAAAAAAATAATAATAATACTGAATATGGATATATAAAATTTTTAATGGAGCAGCAAAACCCAAAACAAAATAAAATACTGCCACATATTTTTACACTAATTGGTAAAAAAAAAATTGATAAATTTTAAGTTTTTCTTTTTTCTTTTTTCCTCTAAAAGTTAATTCAACTTTTTATTCTTCTCAAATTTCTTACCTAACACCCAAAAAAAAAAAAAAAAACAAAAACTATTTATCTCAAGTTCCTAATTTCCATCTCATTTCTTCTTTTGGTTCTTTAATTTTCTAAAATTTCTTTTAACCCTTGGCAAAAGTAAATAAATTGAAACACCCAACTAGTAAATAGCAACTGATACGAAGCCTGCGTTGTCATCCAAAGATTTTTTTTTTTTAATTTATATTTTTATTGAATTCATTTTTTTTTTTTTTTTGGGGTGAGTTAGTAAATTCAAAATGTTGGTAGCTGGTGGTTAGGTCTAATGCATGAAATCCCAGTAGCTTTATTTAGACTGTTATGCATTAGACTATTTGTTAGTGATTAAATAACAGATTCCAGAAAGACTGGTTTTTCTCCATCTATTTAGTCTAAAAGCATCATTGTGAATGTCATGATGCCCAAATTGTCTAAACTACAATATAAAATAATAATAATAATAATAATAATAATAATAATACTGCAATGCTTGAAGCAATGTGGGGACATGTGTTATTTTGTGGAGTAATGCTACTACTGCCAAAAGCGCTAAGAAGAGGGGAGCTCTCACCTTAGGATGAAAATCTTTTGTACGTTTAGATTTTCTATCTATTCTTAATTAAGCATGATGATATCAATGGTTGTAATCCCTCTATTTTTGAAAGAAACTCTCATGTCCATCAAATAGATAATATGGTATTCACCAAAAAAATCAAAAAGATAATATGGCACTTTTTTCTATTGATTGACAATTTAATGTAATCTAAAATCATAAGAAGTTAACCTAGTAAGATAAAATACCACGTTATTTGATATCCAAACTAATGTACTTTACGTAGTTATTTTATTTTCACCATGCTATTTTTTTTGGTAAATTTATTTTCACCATGCTAGGGTAAACAAAATATGGAAATATGTATTGGTTATTTTTCTTCCTTCAGTAGTATTTATATTGAATTCCAAATTTCATTCTCATTTTTCATTTAAATCCTCTTCATTTCCTAGCTCTTTGTGTGCCCAATTTAACAAAAGAGTAAATAATTTTTAGAGTTGTGATAGCAAATTAACCATTTTGATGCAAAAAAATGAATTTGCTACGAATGGGGTTATTGTCGTCTAGTGTGTAGAAAACTACTTCAGAAAATAATCTTCCACTCTAGAATTAACAAGAAGTTCTTAAACAAAAATTCCTGACTATTTGCTAAAATAAATTTAATTTAAATCTGGGATTTCTAACATCCATGATAAGAAAAAAATTAAATTAAAAAAAATAAGAAGAAAGAGGCAAAAAAATGAAGTAGCAAAAAAATGAAGTACATGTTACAATTGTTCTTGGATATATTATAAAGATACATAGAAGAGTATAAACCATAAAAATTCTAAGCAAAAGTAGAAGCCTGAGAACTACAAAGACAAAAGAATTAGGCACAATACTCAATAAGGATGAACTATCCGTAAGACTAGCTCCAAATTATGATGAGCAGTGAATTAGTTAGCTTCCGAGGTGTTTCTATTCAGTAGAACTACATCCACTTTGAATATTACCATCTTTTGTACTTAAGTGGTACTCTCCTCTTTGTTGTCTAAAATTATATATTGAACCCCAAACTTGATCGGTATACAGATCGAAATTAGACATTGAAATAAGTAGAGTTTGACAAGTTAATGACAATTAAAGTAACCCCATACTGGAAAATAGAGTTTTAAATTGGTTAACAAGTTTTTCAATTTGAGAATTTCATCTCCTATTTTAAACACTACAATGAAACTTCGCAAGTTCAAGTTATAAAGGATGGAACTTACATGTTTCCTTGAACAATGAGAACAAAACCCTAATTATGGAGAGCCATTCTATTGGTAAAGAACATTTTTTTCCCCATTAGGTGATGCCACAAAAGTGCATTCATTGGAAAAGTAGGATCTTAAGGCGAATCAATAACTTTAACTAGGTTTAGGAAAACTTAGAGTTTGAGATTCTTAACCACAATAATCCAAGTTAGGCATGAATAATTCTTTCTTAAGCATATCATAGTTCCCTCCAGTTAAAGTTTATGTGCAGAAAACTTTATGGTTGAAGATTGATGTCATGCCAAGTTGGTTGAAATACCTAATTCCTACTTCAAGTTAGTCTCCATGTTTTATATCAATTCATTTGCATTTAAATTTTGTTAAAAAAATTAGGTAGGAGGAATACTAACTAGAAATCATCAGCAAAAGTTTGTAAAACAGTTTTGTTATAAACTACACATGATTTCCTAAGCCATGCACTCTATCCACTGTCGAAAGTCCTTAATAGACTTGGAGACATCAACATATATCTATATGATCTAGTTTAGGTAGTATGGAAATTGAATATTGTTAAAAAAAAAATTGGAGGCCAATGCCTAAAACCATGATTTCATTTTGCCCCATAAACAATCAACTCCAAATTGCAAGATAGTACCAATATATGGTGGTTTAGATTCATCAAAGTGCAGTAGAATGGAAACATAACAACTTCATATCCAACTTCGGTGGATCCATTTCCAAAATGATATCCAACTTCATAAATATCATATTCATAACCAGAGTTCAATTCCATTTTTAGTAATTCATCCCATCTAATTTTATCATGGCAGTTGTTGGCAGAACATTTGAAATGCTACAGCTGTAAAAATAGCAAACCTAATAAAGCATTTAAAATATAAAACAATGCAATTACTATTTTCCACTCTCTCAATGTAAAACGTGGAACATAAATATCACTAGGGTTTTTGTTGCATTAAAGGTACTCATACACGGATAAGGGATAGTTAATCAAATCACAATTTAACGCATTGAACTAAGACACCGACATGGCAACTTAAAACCTGCGATTCATGATATTTAATCAACTTCTACTACCATTTTAAGCGTCCTACAAAATAACCAAAATTACTGACTGGATAACCTAATAATCTATATAGATCCTAGTTCACAAAAGGGAGAACATAAATATATTGACAATTTCATAAAATAAGTAAATACCAAAGCATCCTATCTACTATACCAATATTATTTTGACACCCATAAACCAATACAACAGATAAGAGTCTAAATTTCACTAACCATATCAAGATACATTTTATTGGTATGTATAATGTAAAAATATAAGTTCTACAATAGTTAAATACCTAAGGTGGCGTTTAGTATGCAGGATAAATTCGAATCGGATTGGATTAGATAGGACAGGTCCGGATCGGACAAGATAGAATCGTGTAGTATTGTGTTTAGTATAGTTCTAGACTGAATGGTGGACTAGTTGTCAAATGTTTGGTGCAGGATTGGACTGGATTAGATTATTTTGTAATTATAGTTTTATTTTTTTTTAAATGAAAATTTTAAAAATTATATTTATATTTTAAAAAAATATATTATATTTAATTAAAGTTGTAAAGTTATATTGCGTGTTTTTGTGCAAAATTTTATTTTTTTTAAACCCACAATATTATAGTTTTTATTGCGTGCTAAAGATTAGGTATAAAAATTATAGAAGAAGAAGAATATATAATAAATTGGCAATTTCATCCATTCTTGACAATCAAAAAAACATGTACTTTATATTTTACAATTTCATCTTCAAGATTTGCAGCAAAAAGGACAGTCTTGAAAGACAATATTGGGTATTGAATTTCTAAAAATTACCTGATTGTTTGAAAAAAATATATTGGGTATGAAAGAATAGAAAACAAGTAAAGAATTAAATATTTAAAAGCATGGAATATGATAACACTTTCTTTAAAGATAATGCAAAACAAAATATTGATTGTCCAACAGGAAAGCAGGCAATTGAAATAGAAAATTCAGCAAGCCAAATATAGCAATTCATTCCAGGAAACTAAATAGAGATCAAAATGTCAACTTTGCTTCTTCTTGCAAAATCATGTAACCATGTCCAAATCCATATGCAAATCCTGTTTTCCCACATTCTTGACATTGCATACTTGATTACTTGCATCCGAGTTTGCCAAAAGACAATCTAGCACTAATTTGACCAACATAACAGTTCTTCTAAAGTGAAGAAAAGGATTCACAAGCCTAACAAAGAAAGCAAAAGAGCATTAGTCGTGCTTAATTAACTTCTCATTTGACTTTGCATGCAAAGAATAATAAGTTAAGAAATTAAAATATAAACAAACAAAATATGCTCACATACTCAATTATGCATTTTAAAAAATAAAATATTTCTAATAGTTACAACAAACAAATATTTTAAAAATTAAAATATTTCCAACCACCTTCACCAATTTTTACCAACTCAACCAGGAACAATCAATCTCATGTTAGCTAGCTTAGTCCAATAGAAACAAGGAAATAAACCCATCATATATGATAGGTTGAGCTTTATGCACAATATGACCTGAAAACTAAAGAACTGTAGTTTGAAGGTAAAAACAATTTGGGTAAGATATTTCTACTTCTTGGATGAACATGTCAAGGGCTTTTAGGTTGTGTGTGTGCTGCGGTGTATGTGTGCATGTGGATATTATATTCACTATTAAAAATATTGAAAAAAGAAAAAGAGAGAGAGAGAGACAAAGAGAGAGAGAGTATGTGTGTGTGTATTCACTAATATGTATCAATAAAATTCACGATTGAAACAATATTGCTATTATTGTCTAAAATCTAATTTTGATTGGATACATTTTAGTGGCAGCAAATATCTTAAAGAAGTGAAAATGTTGCTACTTGCTACCAAAAAAGTTTGAGACATGAGCAAACAGTTTGAGAGTACAACTAATTTGGCAGCCTCTATAATTGTTGATTTGCAAAATACATTGTTTATATAGAGGATTACCAAGCTAAAGAGGACAAGCTGAAGGAAAGAGAGGAAGAAGTTTCATCATTTCTCAATTCCATAACTAGGAAAGAACAAGGTCAACCTTTCTTTCTTATATGTTTTTTAATCTTCCACTTTGTTTATCTATGTGTATGGATTCTGATGAGTTTTTTTTTTTTAATAAATATTTGTTGCTTCAAAAACGGAAGACTCTTTCTTATCAACATCCCAACTCAAAGCCCTCTTTGACAAGATCAGTAGGATTCAGCTTTATATAGGTTGCTCCAGAATCTGAAGCAAACACACGACTATTACCCGACTATCACCATCAACTAATTCTAATTCTTTGCACACAAACATTACCCAAATTAGTTCTAATTCTCAAATCAACATCACAAACATAATTAATCTAGCCAACGCATCATAAGCAACATGTTAGCTAAGATAACAAAAGCCCAAATAATAAAAAGGCAAAGCGCAATACTCTAACAACATAAGGAACTATCTAGAAGAACGTGCACATAATTTTCTATGTATAATTCTTATCCATATCTACTTCAAGTTTCCTTCTTTTTATGCATTTTATTATTTTATCAATTACTGGTAGAATCCTTAGGAGCTAGGAGCTGTAATATAAATATGTATTTTAAAGGAATGAATAGTGGTGAAAAAGACATCCATTTCATTCATTGCGGCGCAAAATACTTTTCTTTATTTTCAAGGTTGTTTTTAATATCTTAATATATTTTCAAAGTTGTTTTCAACATTTTATGGTATTAGATCCATGGCTTCTTCATCACAGAGTTCAAATACTCATCGCACTGCAATGTTCCTTGGAGCATTTAACTCCAGCCTTCCCTTGAAGCTTGACCGCTCCAACTATACACTTTGGAAGTCGCAAGTTATTCCTGCCATTCGCAGTCACGGACTTGCAGATTTCATTCTTGACATAACAGAATGCCCACTAGAGTTTATCAAAGATACTAATGAAGGCTCAACAGTAAAAATAATCAACCCAGAGTATGTTGCTTGGGAAAAGCAGGACTAACTCTTACTTAGTTGGCTTCTCTCTTCAATGATTGAGAGTGTGCTTGGTCATATTGTGAGCCATACAACCTCACATGATGTTTGGAGAGCATTAGAAAAACTATTCTCATCCCAATCTAGAGCTCGAGTAATGCAGCTCAGGTCACGATTGCAAACCACTCGAAAAGGTAACACTGCCATAGCTGATTATTTACTATTGATGAAAAATATAGCTGATACCCTATCCACAACTGGTCACCCTATCTCAGAAGAAGATATGATACTTTACATACTACCTGGCCTTGGTCCTGAATATGATTCTGTCACTATCACTATCACTGTAAGACAGGACCTAATATCCTTTGAAGAAATCTAGTTTCTTCTCATGAACCAAGAATAGAGAATTGAGCAATAGCATAATGGCCTCATCAATGATATCTCATCTGCTACAGTAAACCTTAGTATGGGAGGAATATCTCAACAAAGGTCTTACAATAAAACCAATGACAGGTTTCTGTTCCATCGTGCCAACTCACCTTCTCGAGGTAGGGGACGTGGTCGCTTTGGCAGATACAATTAAAGACCAATATGTCAAATTTGTAGCACTCCTGGACATACTGCTGTAAACTGTTTCTACTGCTTTGAGTCCAATCCACAAGGCCAATGTCCAACATCTGGACCAGCTAGATGTCTAACATCTGGTCAAGAACCCAATGCTTTCATGGCATCACCAACGGATGTCTGCGATCCCTCATGGTATGTGGACTCAGGAGCCACCCATCACATCACATCTGAGTTGGAAAATCCATCCAACCTCATTAATTACAAGGGACATGGCAAGGTGATAGTTGCTAATGGCCATGATATGAAAATAATCCATATTAGTGAAAAATTGATTCCATCTAATATTGTTCACAATCCTCTGTCTCTTTGAAATTTTTTTGTTGTTCCTCAAATAAAAAGGAATCTAATTAGTGTAACTAAGCTTACCTCTGATAATGATGTGACCATAACTTTTAATGCATCTTCTTATGTTGTGAAAGACAAGTTAGGGAATCCTCCACTAGAAGGGAGACTTTGTAGAGGACTTTATCAGCTTAGCAACTTGAAATCCACTTCATCTTCATATCTAAATAAGTATAGTCACAGATGGCATCCACCTACAGCTTTAGTTTCCAACACTACTAGTAGTCAATTTGGTTCAAAATTGAATGTAAACATCTTGCATAGTAAATTGGGTCATCCATCTACTCTTGTGTTACAAAAGGTTATTCAATTAGATAAAATAAAAATTTCCTCAGATTCTCATGTTCAATTCTGCACCTCTTTTGAATTTGGCAAAAATAGAAAACTTCCTTTCAAATCCTTACTGAATTGTGCGTCACGTCCATTGAAGCTAGTCTATACCGATGTATGGGGACCATTCCATCAAAAAAAGGCTATAAATATTACGTGCATTTTATTGATAAATTTAGTAGATATATCTGGATTTTTCCCTTTCGTTTACGATCTGAGGTCCTAAAATTTTTCCTTCAATTTAAAACTCTCTCTAAAAACTTGATAGGATATAAAATCAAAACACTTCAATCGGAATTCAATTATCCAACAATTTGGAATTCAATTTTGCCACTCTTGCCCACACATTCATGAGCAAAACAGTAAAGCTGAACGTAAACATAGGCACATAACTTAAATGGGTCTCTGTTTAGTAATTAGCTCATGCCACTCTACCCTTATCCTTCTGGTGGGAAGCATTTCATATAGCCGTATTCCTTATTTATAGACTCTCTACTCCCACGCTCAATTAAAAATCACCAGTTCAAAAATTATTCAACATCAAACTAGATTATAAATCTTTCTGTGTTTTTAGGTTTGCATGTTTTACACACACTAGACCATATAGTCCTACTAAATTCAATTTCCACACTGAAAAATGCATTTTTATTGATTATAGTGATATATATAAAGGGTACAAATGTCTTAGTGCTTTAGGCAAAATCTATATCACACGACATGTCACTTTCAATAAGGAAGAATTTCCCTACACATCTTTGTTTCCTCATGATAATAAAGCACCTTCCCACCCTACAACACAGGTTCTATTCACATAGCCACTGCCTGTTATTCCATGCACCAAACAAATTTCATCACTTAATGAGATTGAAGTTCAAGGATCAAGTTACTAAGCAGAGGACTCCTACTATACAATCTCCCACTCCTACAAATTATTCTCCAACGACGTCCGTCCATAGCCCCATCTCTGTCCTTTAAATCACTGAACCACCCTCTCCACCCATTCATCTAGAAGTCCATGCACCTATACCACTAACTGTATCCATTCATCCCATGGTTACACGGACCAAACTTGGAATCTTTAAACCAAAAGCTTTCACTGTTGTTCACAAAAAATCTGATTATGAACCGAAAACTGTTGCTGATGCTCTGGCCCATCCTCTTTGGAAACAAGCTATGAATTCAGAGTATAAAGCTTTGTTACTTAACTATACCTAGAAATTGGTTCCATATTCTCCAGGTATGAATGTGATAGGAAATAAATGGATTTTCAAAGTTAAGAAAAGACCCAATGGCTCAATTGAAAGATACAAAGCGCATTAGTTGCGAAGGCTTTCATCAAACACCAGGATTGGATTTTGACAACATCTTTAGCCCCATAGTTAAAAATTCTACAATCCGAGTTGTGATCTCTCTTATTATGTGCAAGAATTGGCCAATTCCTTCAAATAGATGTGAATAACGCATTTCTTAACGACACAATTTCTCAGCTTATTTTTATGTAACAGCCAGAAAGGTTCATTGATCCACAATGGCCAGATCACATTTGTATGTTACATAAAGCTCTATACGGCCTTCGACAAGCACTGAGAGCTTGGTTCGACAAGTTATGACAATTCCTCCTCAAATGGGGCTTCACTAATTCACGAGCAGATAAATCATTGTTTTATCTCCATAATTCCAATGGCCTGTATATTTTAGTGCTGGTATATGTCGATGACATATTACTCACTGGCAACTCCGTACGTGCTCTTCAACAATTGCAAAATGATCTACACTCCACCTTTGCTGACTTGGAGAATTGAATTATTTTATGGGTATCAAAGTATATAGAGACTCATCAGGCATATATCTCTCTCAATCAAAATATGCTACTGATCTTCTTAGAAAAACCAAAATGGCCACATCCAAGAGTTGTAACACACCAATTAGCACCTCTGGTGTTCTCTCCAACCATGAAGGTACTCTACTTGACAACCCAGCTTTTTACCGCAGCACTGTGGGTGCATTGTAGTATCTAACTCTCATTCACCTAGAAATATCATATTTGGTCAATCGCCTTAGTTAGTTTCTTCATCAACCACGCCTACTACATTATCAAGCTTGCAAACGACTACTCTATTACATACAAGGCACCATTAATCTTGGCCTACACATCAAACCTTCCGCATCTTTCAATCTCCTTGGTTTTTCAGATGTCGATTGGTCTGGCAACCCCGATGACCGCCAATCCACCAGTGTCCACGCCATCTACATGGGCTTCAATTTGATCTTTTAGAGTGCCAGAAAGTAAAAAGTTCATCAACAATAAGTAAAAACAGAACACTATGCCTTAACTTTAGTTTAAGCTCGAAAATCAAGCATTTTTCCTCCTGAATATCAAATTAAGCCCTAACTTTATAGATCAAAGCTAATTTTTCAGATAAAAAATGACATGAAACAAATAAAATTTCATAATTTTTCAGGTAAAAAAATGATGTAAAAAAATGAAAAAGAAGAATATGATGATGATGGAAGATCGATGAAGCAGAAGAAGAAGAAGAATGCAGAAGAAGAAGAAGAACTCACCGGCCAAAGATGCTTCATAGGGGATGGTCAACTTGGAGATGCTTTGATCGGAGATGCTTCGAGGGGGATGGGTTAACTGGGATGGAACAATCATAGGACGGCTAGAGATGCTTCGAAGAGAACTCGCTCAGACAAAAGTGACTCAAGTCTCTAGATGGGTTAAATCTATCCCCTTCATTTAAGATAAAATGACCAACGGGATAAATCTGTCCCCCTTCCATATTTGCTTTCCAAACACCGGACTGGGACTGTGCCTTATCCTGACTTGTCTAGTCCGGCATAACAAACATGGCCTAAAATTCTACATTACTGTACCAACTAGGTATAAAGCCTTTTTAAGGAAAGCCAAATATATTCAATTTTAACTACGAGCATTTTAAAACCAAAAAAAGAAATTGGGAATGAAATTATTTATTAATTTATTTATTTTTACAAATAAGTAAAGAAGTAAATAAATAAAGAAATAACAATAAATAAATAATCCAAAACTTAAAAAAAAAAAAAAAACAAATTGCTGACGTTCGCATGCTAACATCACCACCCAAACAAAAAAATTTAAAATAAAAAGTCTGCTTACATCGTCATGTTGGTGTTAGCAATGCACTGATGTTTGCAGGTTGATGTTAGCATGAACTCACGACATGTCATTTGATGTCATGCTTATGTCAACATGATGATGTCAGCATAGTCTAAATGAAATATTGTTTGGAATGTCTTCTAGCCTCAGCCAAGTTTGTGGGTTGACTCACCATTTACTACAAAATGTGCCACGTAACCTGGTTTCGACTCGAAGGAAAAAATGCTTTTCGATTAAATCGTCTGAGATGGGCAATTGGAAACCAAGTCCGACTTAGACCAATTTTAATACAAAACCAATGCCCAATCACCTTGGATATACCTAGGAGTTTAATGGTTTCAAAAGTTTACTGGGTGTTTCATGTGTTTCAAATCAAGATTAAAGGTTCAAATACATTCCATTCTACACAAAAACACCATTTAACAATACCTAGGTCATGGTTTTAATGAAAAACAAATTTGTCACTATAATCATAAATTGGGTTTATGAAACAGCTTTTACAAAACCAAAACAAAACATTAGATAAAAAACAATCAAAAACTCAAAATATATATAACTTAGAGAAGAAAAATCAAAACAATATATAAATATATATATCACAGATCATATGATAAAGAACATATAAGATAGATATAGCTTTTATATAATAATAATATAGTCCATAACCATAAACATAAACAGTCATGAAATTATATTTGCATAGCTTTGATATGAATTGTTAGTTTAAACAATATTCAAATACTATAAATCCCACAGATTGTACACAATAATTTTCACTAAAATAAATAAATTAATGGCAGAATCATTGATGAGGATATGCTTAGGAGCACAATAAACTGGAGCTAAGATCCTATACAATTAAAAACAAGACCAACAACATGAGCTCGAGTTAAAAGATTCAAAAAAATACTAAATTGTTTAATTTAAGAGGTGTTTAGCTCTCAAAGAGAATTCACTACTATAGGTGAATCAAGGATGATTCAATATATAGGATTATATAGCCAAATTCATGAAGAGAAACATTTGCTGACTTGGCACAATGACGTGGCACATTGCTGAAGTGGCATAGTGATGTGGCAACCATATGATGATATGGCAGTGTTATATGGAGTCCTATATGGCGTTTTTGCAGACTTGACTTTTATTGGTGTCCTAATTATTAATTAGTTTCCTAACTGTAATTAGAAATCTTAATTATTTTTATGTTTATTTAATATTAGAACAAGTATCAAATTAGTTTCCTAATTTGCCTTATTCATATAATTAAATCACCTTTCCTAATTTCGATTAAAGTAAGGTTGATTAGTCAAATTAAGATTAAAAAACTAGGTTTAAATTAAATCACTTTTTCTAATTTCAATTAGAGGAAGGTTGATTAGTCAAATTGAGATTAGGAAGCTAGGTTTAATGTTAATTTTTGTTTTAGGAAACTAGCTTAATTTAAATTTGCCTTTGCCTATAAATAGGCACAACTTTTAGTTAAATAAAATAGTTTAAGAATTTTTAGCATAATTATGAAAGTTATTCTTTTGGTTCTCCTAAGAACTATTGAACTTATCAAGCTTTGCTTGTAGCGTTCAAATCCTAGACTTATTAATAGGTTTTCCATTCCTTATTGTGGCATCATTACTATACCAAAGTTCTTAGTCATAGGTTGATTAAGGGCTGAGGTTTCCATTAAAACTTATTTTAGAGCAATCTGTATTTTATTTGTTATGGGTTTAAGAGCGAGTCAACCTAAATCAGTATCAATCACTAACCTCTAAAACAAGCCGTTGATAATTGATAATCTTGATATGTAATGTGCAAAATAGAAAACACGTGATAGCAGTATCTAAATGAACACACTGCTTACTAACCCTCTCTTTTTTACGAATCAGTATTGATCTCTCTAAACCCTAGGGAAAAAAAAATATGTCGTATGTATTTCACTCACTTACCCCAATCAATAAATCCTCGACCTTCTAAAGATTAAAGTCACGCACAAATCATATGTCTTACCCATAATTTTTTTTAACTCACACCAAAATAATAATTTAATAATACATATAATAATAATAATAAAATATGGATAAGCTAAATGGACCTGTAAAGAGAGCTGATCTTTTAATCCAATGGGATAACTAGAGTATTATAAAGAATATGTGTCCAAAAGCTCTATTGTATAAGTTAGTAAATAAGTCAATCCTATTAATGACACAAATAAGCTCTGTAAGTGAGTTATGAATATGGTATGTCCATACAATATATATATATATATATATATTATATTTGCTCTAAAGGTACTTTTATATAAATGTTCTAAACATAAGTGATGGGAGGGAGGGAGGGAGGGAGGGAGGGAAAGAGCAAGTGAGAGAAAGTGAGAGCAAAGGAGGGAAGGGAGAGAGGGAGAGAGATGCTATGGTTTATGAATAAACATTAGTCCTAATTCTGTAGCCTTACTTTGTTGGAACCATCAAGTAATGGTATTTACTTAGTTCATGTGAATTTCAACTCCACACTGGGATAGAAGTTAAAAATATCAGTTATATTTGCTCTAAAGGTTCTATTATATAAGTGTTCTAGGAATAAGTGGTTGAACGTATGTTGTGATTGAAGATTATCTTCTTAAGAAAATGATTCTCTATACTTTCTTAGATATTTTCACTTTTAGTGGTTTCTATTTATTATTATTTTCACTTTTAATGGTTTCTATTTATTATTTATTCGTCAGAAACTTAGCTACAACACAACTCAAGGTGATGAAGTTGAAAATATGTTTATTTTGTTAAATGAAGTAAAAAGATAGTCACATTCCATCACTACAGTATCTTCTAGTGCTATTGCATTAGACTGTCAAAAATTTTAAGTAAATAGTGTATGTTCAAGGTTAGCAGTTGTTCCTTTAGCCTATTTGTGGAAACATGATCAATCATTGCTTTTTCAAGAAATAAAAATTTTTATTTTGCAATGTGAGTGTAGTTAACAACATCAAAATTATTTTATCTTATAAGAAGTTATCTTTCTATTTTATCTCATAAGAAGGTATCTTTCTTTTACTTGTTATTCTCTTTTCTTCCATTGTGTGCTCTTATTTTTTCATTCTGGAATAACTTTGAAGAGGTGGAATTTGGTTTAATGTATAGGTTGATGACATAAGGTTAGATCATATGAAGCATTTAGGTAAAGAAATAGATTTTTTTTGCAACTATATATGCATAAGTTGAACAAGTATGTCAACTTTATATTGTTTTTTCTTTTGTCTACTGTTCCGTCTAATGTATTTTAAGCTTGGGTGTGCAAGTTGGTTGTGAAGTTCTCTAATTCCTTGGAAAATAGTATAGGATTACTATTTATTGTGAAGGAGGGGAGCATGAAACATTGACACCAGATTGTCCTTTTTTTGTTATAAATTTATTCTTTATCTTTAGTAAAGAAATTCAATGCAATTATTTATTTAGGATTCACTATCATCTATATAGGCCCTTAGTATTCCATGAATTTGGTGATTCAAGGAATGCTTTCCATTCTCGTATTGTCTAGTGTGTCATTTGTTTATAAAAGTTTATATGTCATTGATCTTCCATTTTTCACACTGATATTGTTTAAATTCCAAAATGCTTAAATAAAGTTCGATGGTCATTAGGTTTCCAAAAGATATGAAGGATATCTAAAGGAAAATTGAATCACAAACTTGCTAGGTAAGGTTTTTATGGGGAGAGTGTTCTTTATACTCATCTTTATATTTCTCACATGAATGAATTTGTTGTAGTAAATGAAACATACCTAAGATTTATAACAACAAATGAATTAAACTGCCTCATAGAACAATTAAACCACCTCTATTTCAAGTGGGTTTAGATAGTGCATACATTGAGATTTTAATTGCAAGTGTGCATTCTATTATACTCTTTACATAATAAGTTATATCACATCTTCTGATGTTACCCCATTTTTATGCTGATTGTTACAATCACTTCTCTTATGAAAGTTTTTATGTAAATATAATGCAAGTTTTAGGGGATGGATATGGATCATGATTTGATGATTGACAAAGAGAATCTTATAAGATCTGATAAACATGTGCTTATCTACTGAATTATTGATAGAATATTTACTCATAAATATCATAAACTATATTTAAGGAAAAACAAATTTGTTCTTAAATATTCACTTTGCATGTTGCCTAATTTGATATTTTTATTATGTTTCTTAATATAATTAGTTAATAATAATTGTGGTATTGCTAGTTCTTTCTCTCTCTCTCTCTCTCTCTCTCTCTCTCTATACTTTGCTTTACTCACTTAAATTTTCTTCTTCCTTTACTACACTCTATTTTCAATAACTCAACAAAAAGATGCCTTAAAAAATATTGGAACTTTCCATTTTCAACAAAAGAAAATTATAACTATATTATCGCAGTTTTTCCATATGAACCTACACTCTATCTATATCATACTATATATAGTTCAACAATGTTCCCACAAAAAAAAAAAAAAAGAAACAAAAAAATGTTCCAATGCAATAAATTTTAGATTCTAGTAGTTGATCTTCAAATTTGTTCACATTAAGTCTCTAAAAAATATATCAAAACGAGAACCCTAAGCAAGCAAATGTCATTGATATGCTCAAATTTTTAAGAAATCAAGGTATTTAATCTACCATGTCGTCCGCAATCTTTTAGAAAACCACAATATAAGTTGCAAGCAGCAATACTTTACAAGTTGCACAAGCTCTTAAAGGATCTATAAGGATATTGATGAGAATCCGCTCATGCTCGCATAACCGACTACCCGCTGGGGTGCTTATCTGATACAAATGAAGACCGGGCCAATCATACAAGCTCAAGCTAAGAGATTTAAGGACAATTTGGATGCCTTTATATAGGGAGTAATTAATTCTCAAAAGGGCTCGACAATACCTAAAGATATAAGACCCATTTTAAGCATCCAAGTGGTAGAGGCCGATATAGACCCAGGTAGCTGTTTTAGTATAAATATGGACTTCGGGCAGCAAGAAATGGCTCCAACACTTCATGGATTCAATGAATACCTAGAAGAGGTCATAGAATCAAGACAAGGCAGAAGCTAAAGCATCCAAACAGGTGGTGTGCGCATAGGAGGAAGTTTTTGCTGAGTTGGCATTTTCTTTTTGTTCCAATCAATGAAAACTTGTGGGACTCAATGATAATCCTATTTGGCATCCTAAAAAGCATATGGAAGCTGATTTGGAGCTCAAATTGGTTAAAGATTGGTCAACAACAGCTTAGTAAAAAAGATAGTTATTTAGTCTCCTAATTTGATTTTGACTTTTTGTTTTAGGAAATTAGTCTTTTATTTGATTTCTATTTATTTATTTGCCGGAAAAATCAACTTAGAGAAGTTATTATTTTATTATTTTTATTGTAAATTAATTAATTTCTAATTTAAAATAAAGAAATTAATTAATCCAAATTAGAATTAGGAAAGGAGTGAGAATCGGCCAACATTAGGTTTCCTATTCTTTGGTGGTTGGTTTTGTCTTATCTTTTTAGGGTTTTCTGTTTCATGTATTGAACCTATTTAAGGGTTATTTTTCAATGGGATACCCATCACCTATTGTGGTGTTTTCATTATATCAAGGTTTCTAATCACAGGTTGGTTAGGGGTTGAGGTTATTCCATTCAAATATGAACTTAATTGAGATTCGAGTGAATATAATATAGGTTTAGGGGCGTCTTGACCTAGATTCGTATCATTTGGTATCAGAGACGAATTTTGTTCAGGTTCTATCTATCTTATTTACTTTATTTTGTGTTGTGTTAATCTGCAATTTTAGCATTAGGTTAAGGCTACTTCTATCATCATACACATTTTGCATATTAAAAAAAAAAAATCTCATTCCTAGTCAAATTAGGTTTTCCTTGTTTTATCGTATTTTTTTGCTTCCTAGTTTGTTGGTTGATTTTCATTATTGTTCTTGGTAATTTAGTTTATTGTTGATTTTTATTTTCCATTGTTTATCTTAAACATTTGCATTCATTTATTCAAAAAAAAAAAAAAAAAGAGAGGAATTACGGCATCATATATAAATTTATAAAAAATTGCAAATTTGTATTGCTGCTGTTGGAGGCTAAGGGTTTGGTGAGTTTTTGTTGCTGGAATTGCAAGTTGGTTGTTAATTCTTATTACTGCAGTTCAGATGATATTCTGTGAGTTAAAAAAACAGAGAGGAAAAGAAGAGAAGCCGAATATTAAAAAAAAAAAAAGGGCCAATTTTGTTGAATTTGATGTTGAAATTTGTTTGCTGGAAATTTCTTTGAACTGCTGAGTTGTTGACTATTTATTCAATATTTGGAGTTGCTGTAGATTTATTTTTGCTGCTGATATTTGAATTTTTGATGCTAAATTAATTCAATTAAAAATTAGTTAAAGGATTTGATACAAAAACTTGAATTACAAAGAACAACAACCAACAACTTTTCTATTTTTTGTTCAATTTGATCTTGTTAGTGTTTGAATTTCTTTCCCTAAATTTTATTCTTGGATTCTTAATTTCTTACCATTTGGTCCAGTTCTTATTGATTCCAAAATTTTCTTTGTTAATTTGCCTTATTTTTACTTAGAAAAGTCGAGAACTAGGTTTCATTAATTCACTTGGTATTACTTGCTTTTTGCTACTATTTATTGATAAGTTTAATTAAAACATACTTGTGATCTAATTGCTATTTTTTTGGGTGTGTTAATTAGAACTTTGAGATAATACTTTGAGTGGAAAAAGTCAAGAGTGTGTGAGCTTCAAATAGGGTTAAAAGCCGAGACTTGTGTGCAAACACGAGTGTTGAGACCTTGTTTGATTGAAACACGTAAGGGAGTGATTTTAGTGAGGTTTTATTTTATTTTTGTGTTATTTATACTAACATGGAAGATTCAAAGGTGAGAAAAGGAGATGTACCATTAAGAATTAATGAAGAAGAATCCGTAGGATTCAAAGGTGATTCCCGAGCTTCGGGGAGTGGATATAAGCACACAGACATGAGGGTTGTCTTGGAGCAATTACAGTGGATGAATGCTCGATTTGATCACATAGATCAAATGATGGACAAGTTAAAAACATCACAAGGAGGGCCAAATACAAGGTTTGATGATTATGGATGCCGAGGTCGAGATCGAGGAGGCCGAGGGCGACTTAGAGAAGAATTCGGGGAAGACAATTTTGGAGATGACTTGGATGAGGGGTTTAATGAAATTTTTGAACCTCAAGGAAGGCCAATCTGTGGGAGACCAGCAAGGAATGAGGATGATGATCTTGGAAATATTAAGGTCAACATACCACCTTTCATGGGAAAAAGTGACTCGGAGGCTTACTTGGAATGGGACGAGCGTATAGAGATGATCTTTTATTGTCACAACTATTCGGAGGCTAAGAAAGTTAAGGTGGTGGTAATGGAATTTGAAAATTATGCCCTCCAATGGTGGACCAATGAACAAAATACCCGAAGGAGAGTAAGTGATGAATTGATTACTACTTGGCGACAAATAAAAAAAGCCATGAGGAAGAGATTTGTACCGACTCATTACCATAGGTTGCTGCATCAAAAGTTACAATCATTATCACAAGCTAGTAGGTTCGTGGAGGATTATTACAAGGAGATGAAGATGCTGATAATGAGATTGATCATGAATGAAGAAAGAGAAGCAACCATGGCATGATTTCTAAGTGGATTGAATCATGAGATAGCTAACCAATCGGACTTGCAACAATATATGGAATTTGAAGAGATGTTGCATGTGGCTATCAAACTTGAAAATCAATTCAAGAGGAGGGGCACAAGTACATGGATTGGAGGAGTTTCAAGCAGTGGAAGAAAAAATCCAAGTACTTGGAGAAGCAATCCCACCTTTGAAGCAAGACAAAAGCCGAAACTTGAAGAAAAGAGCACTAATCGGCCAAAAAGGGAGTCCAGAGCCAAATCTATCCAAGCACCAAAGAATGAAGGAAAATCTGATCCTAAACCTTCTAGAACTCATGATATTGTGTGTTGTAAGTGCCATGGAGGAGGTCACATCACTAGCCAATGCCCGAATAGAAGAATCATGATGTTAAAAGGTAATGGTGAGCTAGAATCCGAAAGTGAAGATAGTGGAGGTGACACTGAGCAAGAAAGGAGAATTTGAAGATGAACCGAAACCTTGAATGCTTCACATGTCGAACTAAGCTTGGTGAATAAGAAAGTCTTGACCGTGTACAAAGATAAGGAGCAACTTCAAAAAGAGAATATCTTCCATACTCGATGTGAATACCAAGGTAAGATTTGTAGTATAATAATTGACAGTGGAAGTTGTGCTAATGTGATTAGTGATATTGTGGTTGATAAATTAGGCTTAGCAATAATTAAACATCCCAAACCATATAGATTACAATGGCTTAATGATATTGGTGAGATGAAAGCAACTAAACAAGTCAAAGTAAAATTCAGCATTGATAAATGCATGGATGTTGTGCCTATGCATGCGGGTCATATTTTACTCGGTAGACCATGGCAATTTGATAAGAATACTATACATTATGGTCGAGAGAATGCTACTGTTTTTAGATTTAAAGGTAAAAAGATCAGGCTGGAACTATTGACTCCTAAAGAGATATTTAGAGACCAACTTCAAATACAACAAAGGAAGAAGGCCGAAAAGCTCAAGGAAAGACCTAGCATGACACCCACGGCAACAACACCAATCCAAGGAGTCCAAGAAATGCAAGACTGACCAGGTAAGGTTTCTAGAACCTAAATTGAGTGGAAAATCAAGGCCAATATGAGAGTGAGAAAGAAATTGAGAAGGCTGAGAGGTATGGTGAGAAACCCGAGCGTGAAGGACAAAATGTGGTGACTGAGAGAGAGAAAGGAAAAGAAAGGAAAGAGAGGAAAAATAAAAAAATTTTATCTTAGCTTTGGTGATATTAATAAAGCCATCTTGATTAAGAAACCATTGCTGTCATGTTTTATAAAGGTGTATTTTTAAATGGTCAAGTTTATCCTGAAGAACTTGAATTGCCAAGTTCTATTTCTCCTTTTTTGTAGGAATTTGATGATGTCTTTACGGAGGAAATTCCTAATGGTTTATCACCTATTCGAGGGATTGAACATCAAATTGATTTTGTGCCAAAAGCTACAATTCCAAATAGGCCTGCATATAGAAGTAATCCTGAGGAGACAAAGGCGCTACAAAGGCATGTAAGTGAGTTGCTTGACAAAGGTTGCATCATGAGAGTATGAGCCCATATGCTGTCCCTATTTTGTTAGTACCTAAGAAAGATGGTTCATGGCATATGTGTGTAGATTTTAGGGCTATAAATAATATTACCATTAAATATAGGCATCAATTTCTAGGTTCGATGATATGTTAGATGAATTACATGGTGCATGCATTTTTACTAAAATTGATCTTAGGAGTGGGTATCATCAAATTATAATGAAAGAGGGTGATGAATGGAAAACTGCATTTAAAACTAAGTATGGATTGTATAAGTGGTTAGTAATGCCTTTTGATTTAACTAACGCACCTAGTACTTTCATAAGATTAATGAATCATTTTATGCGACCATTCATTGGAAAATTTGTTGTTGTTTATTTTGATGATATTCTTATATATAGTAGACATCTAGATGAGCATGTAGAACATCTTAGGCAAGTTTTAAATATTCTTAGGAAGGAAATGTTGTTTGCTAATATGAAAAAGTGTGATTTTTGTAAAGATGAGTTGGTTTTCTTAGGACTTATAGTAAGTGCTGCAGGTATAAAAGTTGATCAATCTAAGGTGCAAGCAATCCAAGAGTGGCCGAAACCCACCTCCATTACCCAAGTGAGAAGCTTTCATGGTTTAGCTAGTTTCTATCAATGATTTGTCAAGGATTTTGGCACCATCGCAGTGCCTTTGATGGAATTTATGAAGAAGAATGTTGGCTTTAAATGGCGGGAAGCATAAGATAAATCTTTTAATTTGTTGAAAGAAAAATTGTCTGATACACCTTTACTAGATTTGCCTAACTTTGACAAAATTTTTGAAATTGAAAGTGATGCTTTGGGTATAGGTATTGGAATTGTCTTAATACAAGGAAGACCCATAGCATACTTTAGTGAGAAATTAAATGGAGCTGCATTAAACTACCCGACTTATGAAAAGAGATGTATGCTTTGGTGAAAGCTTTGAAAATGTGGCAACATTACCTCATGCCAAAAGAATTTATGATTCATAAAAATCATGAATCTTTGAAGCACATTAAAGGCCAGGGGAAGCTTAACCAAAGGCATGCTAAGTGGATTTAGTTCATTGAAACATTTCCTTATGCCATCCGCTACAGAAAAGGTAAGAAAAATATGGTTGCCGATGCATTATCCCTAAAGTATGTACTCTTTTCTACCTTAGATGCTAGATTGCTTGAATTTGAACAATTAAAAGAACCTTATGAGCATGATAGTGACTTTGGAGAAATATTTAGGACCTGTTCAAAACATGGTTTTAATAAATTTTACATACTTGAGTGGTCTTTGTTTAGGGAAAACAACTTTGTGTGCCTAATTGTAGCATTAGGGAATTGCTAGTGAGGGAAGGTCATGGTGGTGGTTTGATAGGACATTTTGGTGTTTTAAAAACTTTATCTTTGCTGCAAGAACACTTTTATTGGCCTAACATGAGGGGAGATGTAGAGAAAATATGTGAAAGATGCTTGAAGTTTTGAAAAGCCAAATCTAAGTTGAAACCGCACGCTTTGTACCTTCCATTGCCGATTCCTTCCTTTCCTTGGGTGGATTTATCTATGGATTTTATTCTTGGTTTACCAAAGTGAAGGATAGGTAAGGATTCAATATTTGTTATTGTGGATAGATTTTCTAAGATGGCCCATTGTATTGCATGTAATAAAACTGATGAAGCATCTAATGTTTCTAACTTATTCTTTAAGGAAATTGTTATGTTGCGTGGTACGCCTAGAACAATTGTTTCGGATAGGGATACTAACTTTTTAAGTTATTTTTGGAAAACTTTATGGGCTAAGTTAGGAGCTAAAATTTTCTTTTCAACTACTTGTCATCCACAAACTGAAGTAGTAAATAGGACTTTGTCTACATTGTTACGGGCCTTAATTAGTAGAAACTTAAGAACATGGGAAGAATGTTTTCCACATGTCGAATTTGCTTATAATAGTCCTTGCATTCAGCCACTAAATATACACCATTTGAGATTGTTTATGGTTTTAATCCTTTGACTTCATTAGATTTAACATCTTTACCTTTAAATGAATGTGCTAATCTAGAAAGAAAACAAAAAGCTGATTTTGTAAAGTAGATTCATGAGAAAACGAAGGCAAATATTGAGAGGGGGATAGAGCAATATGCAAGGAGTGCTAATTAAGGTTTAAAACAAGTTGTCTTTGAACTTGGAGATTGGGTTTGGTTTCACTAAAGGAAGGAGAGGTTTCCCGAACAAAGGAAGTTCAAGCTTATGCCACATGGAGATGGACCTTTTCAAGTTTTGGAGCAGATCAAATGAAAATGTCTACAAACTTGATTTATTGGGTGAGTATATGTTAGTGATACATTTAATGTTGCTGACTTGTCTCCTTTTACTGCAGGTGATGGTTTTGATTTGAGGGTAAATTTTTTTCAAGAGGAGAGGAATGATGAGAATTCGCCCATGCCGGCACAACCAGCTACCCGTTGGGGTGCTGATCCGATATGAATGAAGACTGGGCCGATCACTAGAGCTCAAGCTAAGAGATTTAAGGACAACCTAGCTATCTTTATATAGGGAGTAATTAGTTCTCGAAAGGGTTTGACAATACCCATTTTAAGCATTCAAGTGGTGGAGGCCGATACGGACCCGGGAAGCTGTTTTAGTACAAATATAGACTCTGGGCAATAAAAAATGGTTCCAACACTTCATGGATTCAATGAATATCTCTAAGAGGTCATAGAATCAAGAAAGAGAGAAGTTAAAGCATCCAAACAGGTGGTGTGCATATAGGAGGAAGTTTGGCCGGTTTTATTGTATTTTGTCGCTAACTTAACTATATTTTGTTGAATTGGCATTTTCTCTTTGTTCCAATCAATGCCAACTTGTGGGACTCAATGAAAATCCTATTTGGAATCCTAAAAAGCATATGGAAGCTGATTTGGAGCTTAAATTGGTTAAAAATTGGTCAACGACAACTTAGTAAAAAAGATAGTTATTTAGTTTCCTAATTTGATTTTGACTTTTCGTTTTAGGAATTTAGTTTTTTATTTGGTTTCTATTTATTTATTTGCTGCAAAAATCAACTTAGAAAAGTTATTATTTTATCATTTTCATTGTAAATTAATTAATTCCTAATTCAAAATAAAGGAATTAATTAATCCAAATTAGAATTAGGAAAGGAGTAAGAATCGGCCAACATTAGGTTTCCTATTCTTTGGTGGCCGATTTTTTCCTATCTTTTTAGGGTTTTTTGTTTCATGTCTTGACCCTATTTAAGGGTTATTTTTCAATGAGAATATAGCTTGAATATTCTTGAGAAAATTAATTGAGATTGAATTTCTCTTTGTTATCTTTGAACACCTAAAATACCGTTAGAGAGTGAGTGTTTTATTTTTGACTTATCAATAGGTTACCCATCAACTATTATGGTGTCTTCATTATACCAAGGTTTCTAATCACAGTTTGGTTAGGGGTTGAGGTCATTCCATTAAAATTTGAACTTAATTGAGATCCGGGCTAATATAATACGAGTTTAGGCACATGTCGACCTAGGTTCGTATCGGATATTTTCTTTTAGATTCTGACTTATAGAAACTAAATGAATAATTCAAAGGGAAAATAAAAATAAACTGAGATAAAGAACTTCATTTGAGAATAACATAGCATGGGCAGTTCAACTTATGAACTCTATCTTGCCCATCAACTTTCTTTCTTTTTTCCAATCATGAGCCAGAACAATCTCATATATCTCCCTCATAGCCTGCCAATAGTTCACAATATGTAAATACACACATACATAGAATTAATGTATATATAAAGCCAATTGTAATTGTGAATTTTGTCCCATTTAGGTTTTTCAAATGAAAAATTAAAAGAGTAAGAATTCATTTATATTTGTATGTATGCTATGATTCATAATACCAAAGAAAAAGAGGATTTAGAGGAATATAGTAACGATAATAATTCCCAACAAGCCAGAAGCTTAACACATGCATTTATCAGGTCTAGCCATGGTCTGTCTTGATTAAATTCTTAAGCAATATCCTATTGTTTTAGTTCGTTATTACGTTAATCACTATGTTATGCATGGAGCATGGTGATTCTTCATCCAATGAACATGATTCCTAAAAGTAGCTGAGAAGTCAATTGAGATGATAATATAACATAAAATGGTGTGGACCAACCAATATGGAGAGTAAATAAAATCTAGAACATCAAATGGCAATGTATAGATCTTAAGCAGCAAAAAACAAGTGAAAATTTCCTAATCAAACCTAGAATGTGGCATCTAGTACCAAATGTGTAACACCAATACACATATTTTAACAAGTTTGACAAAGTTTGACCAAGTGAACAATATGTGGGTCCAAGTTGATTTTTCAATGGGCAACATTTTTGGTTTGACTGAGGTACCACTGTGTAGATCTCGTTGATACGGTTCAAAGACTGGTGGTATGCCAAATTCCGAGTTATGGATAAAAAGTTATGATTCTGAGACATTTTAAGCATAAGTTTTATATCAGTGTCCAAATTAGTCCTCAGTTTTTGTCTGTTAGTGACACAAGTAATGAGAATCCGCCCGAACCCGCTCAATCGACAACCCGCTGGGGTGCTGACTCGATACGAATGAAGATCAGGCTGATCACTAAGGCTCAAGCTAAGAGATTTAAGGATAACTTGGCTGCCTTTATACAGGGAGTAATTAATTCTCAAAAGGGCTTGACAATATCTGAAGATACAACACCCATTTTAAGCATCCAAGTGGTGGAAGTCAATATGGACCCGGGTAGCTATTTTCGTGCAAATTTGGACTCTAGATAGTAAGGAATGGTTCCAACCCTTCATGAACTCAATAAATATTGTTAAGAGGACATGGAACCTAGCCAAGGCAGAATCAAAAGCATCTAAAAATGACTTGTACGGATAGCATCTCAATTTGGCAGAAAATGTGCTGTTTAGCCATTGACTTTGACTTTTCTCCTTATTTGACTTATTCCAATCAAGAGGCAACATTTGAGACTCATTATTAATCATTTTTGGCATCTACATGGCATATGGAAGCTGATTTAGAGCCCAAACAAGCTGGAAATTGGTCAAAGATACCTTAGTATTCAAACTAGTCAACTCGTTTCCTAATTTGATTTTGACTTTTTGTTTTAGGAAATTAGTCTTGTATTTAGTTTCTATTTATTTATTTGCTGGACAAATCAACCTAGGAAAGTTATTTTTTTATTAGTTTTATTGTAAATTAGTTAATTTATAATTCAAAATAAATGAATTAATTAATCCAAATTAGATTAGGAAAGGAATCTGCATTGCATGGCCAGTTTTACCTAGTGTAATTAGGGTTTATTTTGTTCCTTTCAAAGCCTATTTAAAGGCTTGTTTTATCAATAATATTCAATACATTAATCACACAGAAAATTATTTATGAGATTGAATTCTCTTTGTTATCTTTGAACACCTAAAACAACATTAGTAAATGAGTGTTTTAGTTTGACTTATCATTAGGATTCCCATCACCTATTGTGGCGTCTTCATTATTCCAAGGTTTCTAATCACAGGTTCGTTAGTGGTTGAGGTGACCATTAGAACTTGAACATAATTAGATCCGGGCTTATATAATACGGGTTTAGGCATACGTCGTCCTAGGTTCATATCACCAAGGCTCTATATAAGCCTCGACAAGTGTGCCAAATAAGAACCAATTTCCCAAGTACCCATTTCATCCCCAAAACTTAAGAAATTCTTTCCAAAACCCATGGGTCCGAACTAGATGCTTTCAATCCGTTTAACGATGAACAATGTCATCACCGTTTTTGTCCATCCCGGCCACAACCCGATTACATGCGCTAGTCAAGGAGGAAGCCCATATCGAGGCGAGGTCGACTGTCAAATTTCACGGTAAACGGCTGCTGGACGCGCCCAGATCTTGCCGGAGAAGACAATGGCGGTCGACGAGGTGGGTCGCCGGATTTTCATGTTTTTCGGTCGTTTCAGGCTAACTCATAGACTTTTCCTACCATTTTTAGACCCTTTGAACTCATTTCCATGGTTATTTTGCCCAGATTTCTCATCGTTTGAGAGATACAATAACGGGGAGTTCCGTCGAAGCTTCAATCAAGTTTTCAAACCACCGGAGGAACCTTTGGACCGAGGTGAGCATACTCATGGGTTCCTTGTCTCTTGGGCTTTTCGTTGATATAAAGTTTGTAAATTTTGGTGGTCGTTTGATAATTTTTTCTTCTTTGGGTCAATTAGTTAATTATCGGATAAATTGGGATTGTGTTTGGATAAAATTGGTCAAATTGGTTAAAAATTGGAGTTGAATTAGTGAAATTGGATATTATTAGGCCCCACTAGGAGGTCCAATTTCGAAAGGTTAATCTTCGGGTGAAAATCCCCAATTGTGGATACTGGGTCCTAAGGACAAGAAGTATAATTGGATCATTCGGTATTTAATTTATGTAATTTTATAGTGGTACAAGTCATTTTAAGACATTTGGGTCACACAAGTGTCTCTGATTTAGTTATTGGAGTCTGAGAATTATGTTATTATATTACAAGCACTCAAGTTGAGCTTGGAGGCGATCTTGTAGGGGAGCAGGAGTGAGCATCTGCAATACTGTGAGTGGTTATAATTTTTTAAATGTTTTTGGTATATAGAATAATATATATACGTGGTTTGGATATTTTACGTATATAACAATTGATTAAAATGTTTGCTTTATGCATATATATTATCTGCTTTTACTTGTATGTGTTATAATTTTATGTGGATTTTAATACTATTTTAATGGTTTCTAACTTTGATGAGTTCATAGTGAGCTTGTGAATTACGTTAGTTATATATTCTGGTATTAAAATTGAGATTTTAAACCATTTTGGAAAATAATTTATTTGAGAAAGCAGATTGTAAACTTTA
The DNA here is from genome assembly GCF_031755915.1 of Ziziphus jujuba. Taxonomy (NCBI): domain Eukaryota; kingdom Viridiplantae; phylum Streptophyta; class Magnoliopsida; order Rosales; family Rhamnaceae; genus Ziziphus; species Ziziphus jujuba. Next base: position 15,341,372 of record NC_083390.1, read on the forward strand.
TGATTTTAAGCATGTTCAAAAATTTCAAAATTTTAAATGCTTAAAATTGGGTTATGGTGAATATATTTCACTGTGGTATTTTCAATTTTAGTAGAAAATGATGATTTGAAATTTTTTAGAAATATTTAAATAAGCGGTGAATTTGAATATTAAAGTATTATTTATGATACAATATTGCTGGAAAAGTATATACGATCTTACAAGATTGTTTTCACGATACTTTATTGGTTATTTTTAATTGATGTACTATATAATACCAGAGTTTCGGTTCAGTAGTATTATATTGTAATGCGCTGGGTTTGCCATGGTACCGTGAGGTTAGTTTCACCCAATAGTTTATTATTGCCACAGACCGTGAGGTAGGGTTTATCCGATGGTTTATTATTGCCACGGTGCCATGAGGTTGGGTTCATCTCACAGGTTATTTATTGCCACGGATCGTCAGGTTGGGTACGTCCTAACGGTTTATTATTTTCCACGATGCCCTTCGTATGTTAAGGATCATGAGATGAGTATATTCCACGGTTTACAATTTGGTACATCGAATGGTACATTGTATATGTTTTAAGTACATTGATGAATTTCAAATATTGTGGTTATTACTGCACTTTCATAATTATTTTGTGGAACTGCGTTTATAATATTTATGCTCAATTTTTACACCTTGATTAAGGCATTTTATAATATTATATTGATTGTTCACTTTATACATTTTGAGCATCCATTTCATGATACTAAATTGAGGTACGAGTTTGAGTTTTGTGAAATGATTTTTAAATGGGAAACTTTTTAAATGAGTGAATTGAGAGATCTTGAGAGAAAGATCTTATGGAAATAAATTATTATTTTTCTATTTTACTATGCCACTCACTGAGATTTCTTTATCTCACGTTTTATTTGTTTAAAATTCATTCCCTTTGGTCCAGACAGTTGGTAGCAGTCTACCTTACGCATCGCTTGTCACTTTTTTCCTTCCACGATAGCAGGAGTATTATCTTCTTCTTTTTTATCTTACCTTTATCTTTTCGGACATTGTTTATTTTTTATTTGTACTTCTAAACCTTGTTAACACTCTTAGAATGCTCTGATTTAAATATTGGACTCACTAGAGCCTATATTACTTGGGTGTAGTTATGGGCTGTGGTACCATAGGCCGGTTAAGGACTTTGTGCTATTGTGGATTTATTATGTATATATATATATTGAGGTATTATTGCTAATTCATGTTGTGCATTGTCCACATTTTAACGTGAGGTTACATTGGATATTCTCTAGGGATTGTTCGGTGGAACTTCACTAGGCGGGACCACCCAGGAGATCCTCAGAGGGTTCCCGGGACGGGTCCTGTCAGCTTACTATCAAAGCTTTAGGTTCTAAATTCCTTGAGGTTGTGCATTGTTGTACGACCCATCCTGTATCTCACCTTCCATACCTATTCTTTTGTTAGTGTTAATTATATTTTGATCAATTCTATCATATAAAACTTTTTCTTGATGTCGCAAGGAGGTAAACATGGTTGCCAACATGCTAGAGCTGCAACTATATATTCGTCCACTTATTTGGAGCATCTTGTCTAGCGCCTGACTTGATTACTCGAGAAGAGTGAGTTTACTAGGTATTCTATAAATTAGGCTCGTAAACTTGGGGTAAGAGGTTGTGATGGCTGCACAAATCATATGCAATATTTGGACGAGAATAGAGTCAGGATTGCTAGCTTTATGCTGAAAGGTAATGCAAGAAAGTGGTGGATGTATGAGAGGACCAAGAAACATCACACTTGGGCACAATTCAAGACTATTTTTCATGCTTAGTTCTGCTTTCCAGTCTTTGTTAAGACTAAAAGACTAGAGTTTGAGACGCTCACTTAGGATAGCATGCCAGTTTCTGAGTATGATAGGAGATTTAGGGAGCTATCAGAGTTCTACCTTAATTGGATTGTCGATGAGGTTAATAAGAAAAAGAAGATTCTTAATGAAATGATCAAGCCTATGATGCTGAGTATCTCAGGTGTTATTCACCTTAAATATCAATCTATGACAGATGTTGTCTTGGAGGTAGATTGGCATACCACAATGCACAGGTCTAAGTACCGATCAAATAATGGCATGTCTTTGGAGACCCATAGCTAGCGATCGTCTAAAAAGAACAGCTTTAGTTCAAGATTATTGGATAGTGAAGGATTTAGAGGAGGCAGACATAGCCTAGGGACAGCAGATCCTAGAGAAGTGACCCACTCAGGGTTCAGGACAGTGGACAGTGAACAACGATAGCATCCATTTTTCAGAGATTGTAGTCTGAGCTAGCTTATGTGGCAATTTTTATGATGGATAATGCCAGTGGGATGGATCATAATTTAATTACAAACAGTCGAAACACTTAAAAAAAAAAAAAGATTGCCTCTATCGAGGACATAGTCAGGCTAGAGACTTAAGATTAAGCACACAATTTCAGCAAACTAGTGGATAGAAAGTATAGGATACATAGACAGGCCAAACTTTAGGAGGTTCTACCAACACTGGACAGCAGTTTGCATTCACAGCTAGAGATGGAGGTTAGAAGGACGACCAAGGCAAGGTATATGCTATGATCAAATAGGAGGCATAGGTCACCCCAATGTTATGACATATACATTATCTATGCTTGGTAGTAATGGACATCTTTTTTTGGCTCAAGGACCATACGCTCTTTTGTTTTACATGAATATGCTACACAAGTTGTGATACGAATCCGCCCGAGCCGGCACAATCGACAACCCACTAGGGTGCTGACCTGATATGGATGAAGACCAGGTTGATCACTAGGGCTCAAGTTAAAAGGTTTAATGACAACCTTGCTGCCTTTATCTAGGGGGTGGTTCATTTTCAAAAGGGATTGTCCATACCCGAAGATCCAAGGCCTGTTTTGAGCATACAATTGGTGAAAGTCGATACTGACCCAGATAGCGGTTTTGGTGCATTTATGGATTTCATGCAGCAGAAAATGGGTTCAAATCTTCTTGAATTCAGTTGATATCACTAAAAAGTCATGGGATCTGGTCAAGACCGAAAATTTTCTGGTCATTTAAGAGGTGTAAGCATGAGAGAGAAAATGGTTGGGTTTTGCTGTATTATTTGCTGTCTTTACTATATTTTACTGAGTTGGCTTTTTCTCTTTCCTCCAAGCAAGGGCAACATGTGGGACTCCATAATAATCTTATTTGGCATCCTAAAAAACATATAGAACCTGATTTGGAGCTCAATTGGTCAAAGATTGGTTAAAGTCAACTTAGTCAAAAAGCTAGTATTCTAGTTTCCTAATTTAATTTCTACTTTTTGTTTTAGGAAATTACCTTTACTTTTGGTTTTTATTTATTTATTTGCTGGACAAATAAGTTTATGAAAGTTATTATTTTATTATTATCATTGTAAAATGATTAATTCCTAATTCAAAATAAGGAAATTAATTAATCCAAATTAGATTAGGAAAGGGTGTGAAATTAGGCAATTTCCTAATTGGATTCTATGTTGGTCAAAATTCCCTAATTCTTTTAGGGTTTTATTTTGTTCATTTAAAGCCTATTTAAAGGCTTATTTTCAATGAGAAATTAAGCTTGAATTTTATACAGAAAATTATTTATGAGATTAAATTCTCTTTATTCTTTTGAACACCTAAAACACCATTAGTGAATGAGTGTTTTAGTTTGACTTATCAATAGGCCTTCCATAATCTATTGTGGCGTCTTCATTATATACTAAGGTTTCTAATCATAGGTTTGTTAGGGGTCAAGGTGACCATTAAAACTTGAGCATAATTAGATCTGGGCTAATATGATATGGGTTTAGGCACAGGTTGTCTTAGCTTCTTATCAAGTTGGGATGACTAGACTTCCTTTGGGATGTCACTTGGAAATTTCCACATCCACAGGAGGATTTATTTGACCTAATCATATGTTCGAGGGTAATTATTTTCGTTTCATGGAAATTAAGACCTTAATATTAGAATCTGATATAGATAAAGTTTGGCTAATGTATTTCAGTGATCTAATGTGGGACAACTTGTTGAGAGCTAAGCTGTAAATTTCATAAGTTGGCTTTGTGGCATCTGCTTTTGGGTGATGATTTTAGATCTTAGTTTTGATATTTTGTTTTCTTGGGGATGGGGGGTTTTGTATTGACGATATTTTATGGATATAAGATGGTTGATATTCTTGATGATAACTTAATCTCCTAAGGAATATGATTTTTGGGAGCGTAGGTAGAAAATAAAAAAGAGATGAATATTTCCTCATGGTTGAGGATCTAGTAACTATTTCTTAGTACTTGGTTGTGATATTAGAATTAAGATTTAAATTTCTTTATTGCTCGAGGTATGCACTCTTGGAGTTTGTTCAAAATTGGAAGAATTTGAGGTTTCTTCAAGAATGAATATTTGAGGTGATAGGAGGACTTGGACTTGATATTTTGGTTTCATATTCTTTGGTGTTGACATCCTTGAGGATTTCTTTTAGGCTTTATAAGCAATATAAGGCTCTTCATTAGAACAAGAATGAACATTTTTGGTTTATGACTTTGAAGAAGTTGGTTAAAAGAAAGATGTTTATCGAGGTTAAGAAAACTGGATAATCAATGAGGAATATAGATTTTATAATTGCAAGTACTGGGAGCGTAATCCAAGGCAAAAACAACAATCTCAGTTTTAACTTTATGGCACTGGTATTGGTTAGAAGAAATTAGATTTAAGTTCTAAACTTTCTTTTTGAATTGATGGATGGATTTCTTTTAGAAAGTTATGAGTTGTTACTTATGCTTCTAGGCAGTTGAAAAAGCACGAGTTGAATTATCAAACTCATGATTTAGGGCTTGCTACAATGATTTTTATATTGAAGGCTTGAAGACACTACTTGTATGGAGTTGCTTGTCGGACCTTTACTAATCATAAGAGCCTTAAGTATTTGTTTACTCAGAATGAGTTAAACTTACGGCAAAGGAGATGGATGAGGTTGCTCAAGGATATGGATTGCACTATTCCTTTGATGGTTGAGTTATGATAGTTGGATGTTAATTTGTGGATGCATACGTCAGGAGCACTTTTTGCTAGCTTTTAACTATGACCAATACTTATGGATTGTGTTCTTAAAGCCCAATTTGAAAACCCTTACTTGATGAGCACGAGAAGAAAAGTTAAATAAGGGAGAAAGTCAGATTTTGCTAATAGAGGCAATTGAGCCTTGGTGATTGGTTTTGGGCTTTGTGTTCCAGCTAATGAAAAGCTGAAAAGGCAAACTTTGAAAGAAGCACATAGTTCTACTTATGTCATGCACCCTGATAGTACTAAGATGTACCGTACCCTGAAAGAGTATTATTGGTGGGCAGGGATGAAGAGAGAAGTTGCTGAATATATATCCAAGCGTTTCATTTGCCAGTAAGTGAAGGCAAAGAGGCAAAAGCCTTCTGGACTTCTATAGCCCTTACCCATCCCAAAATGGAAATGGGAGCGCATCACGATGGATTTTGTATTCAAACTTCCCCCTACAGTTTAGAGACATGATGGTATTTAGGTGATAGTGGATCGACTCACCAAGTCTGCACATTCCTTACCTATTTGTGAGAGGTTTTCTCCTCAGAAGTTAGCAGAACTCTTTTTGAATCATATAGTGAGCTTACATGGAATGCTAATATCGATTATATCTTACAGAGATACACGGTTCACTTTGAGTTTTTGGCGGAGATTAATGAATGAACTTGGTGTCAAGTTAAATTTGAGTACCATTTTTCACCCTCAGACCGGTAGACAATTTGAGAGGACTATTCAGACCTTGGAGGACATGTTGAGGTCATGAGTGCTACAATTCAAAAGAAATTGGAATGAGTATCTACCTTTGGCAGAGTTCACCTACAACAATAGTTATCACTCGAGCATTGAAATGTCACTGTATGAGGCATTGTATGGAAGGTAATGCCAGACTCCATTATATTGGAATGAGACAGGTGAAAGGAAACTTCTAGGCCCTGAGATTGTACAGGCAAGAGTGGACAAGGTCAATATTATACGGGCCAAGTTGAAAGCAACACAAGATAGGCAAAAGAGCTATACAGACGTGCGTAAGAAGGATCTCGAGTTCGAGGTTGGTGATCGAGTATTCTTAAAGCTCTCTCGTTGAAAAGGTGTGGTACATTTTGGAAAACGAGAGAAGCTAAGTCCTCTCTACATTGGACCATATGAGATCATAGAGAGAATAGGTCCAATAACATACAGAATTGACTTGCCGAAGGAACTTTCTTGAGTTCATGATGTTTTTCACATCTCTATATTCCACAAGTATATCTCAGACCTCTCACACATGTTAGAGACACCAGAGATTGAATTGAGAGACGGCTTGTCTTATGAGGAGTAGCCAATGCAAATTTCAGGAAGGGAAGAGAAAAGGCTGTGCAACAAGACTATACCTTTGGTGAAGGTTCTTTAGAGAAATCACCTTGTCGAGGAGGTGACTTCGGAGCGATAGGATCAAATGCAGAGTTAGTATCCTCACCTCTTCAATAACTAAGGTACGAATTTCATGGATGAAATTTCTTTAAGGGGGGTAGGTTGTAACACCCCATACCAAAATACACATATTTGAACAAGTTTGACCAAGTGAACAATATGTGGGTCCAAGTTGACTTTTTCAATGGGCAACATTTTTGGTTTGACTGAGGTGCCATTGTGTAGATCTCGTCGATACGAGTTCATAGATTGGTGGCATGCTAAATTCTGAGTTACGGATAAAAAGTTATGGTTTTGAGAAGTTTTAAGCATAAGTTTTATATCAGTGTCCAAACCAATCCCCATTTTTGTCTGTTAGTGATCCAAAGCTCTATATAAGTCTCAGTAAGTATGCCAAACAGGAAACTAATTTTCAAAATACCCATTTCATCCCCAAAACTCTAAAAATTCTTCCCCCAAACCCGTGGGTCCGAACTAGGTCGTTTCGACCTGTTTAAGAACAAACCGGGTCATTTTCATTTTTGTTCATCTCGGCCACAACCCTATTACAGGCACCAGCCAGGGAGAAAGCCCACATCGAGGCGAGCTCAGTCATCAAATTTCATGGTAAGTGGCGGCCGGATGTGCACAGATTTGGCCGGAGAAGACGACGGCGACCAGCGAGGTGGGTCGCCAAATTTTCATGTTTTTTGGCTGTTTCAGGCCAACCCATAGACCTTTCCTACCATTTTTGGACCTGTAAACTCATTTCCATAGTTATTTTTTTCAGATTCCTCACCGTTTGAGAGATACGATAATGAGGAGTTCTATCGAAAATTCAATCAAGTTTTCTGACCACCAGAGAACTTTGTGCTGTTGTGGATTTATTATATATATATATATTCACGTATTATTGCTAATGCATGTTGTGCGTTGTCCACATTTTAAGATGAGATTTCATTGGATATTCTCTAGGGATTGTCAGATGGAACTTCACTAGGCGGGACCACCCGGGTGATCCTAAAAGAGTTCTCAAAGTGGGTCCTATCAAAATGTGTCATATTTCTTATCCTATAAAATCTCCTCAAGCCCATAAATATACCTTTAAGAACTTATGTCATACATCATTAAGTAAACCACATTATCATATTAGATTGAGCTTTGGAAAGAGAGAGAAGTTATAAATAAACTTTTTTCCTAGAATTAGTTCAACTGTGTCCTAGTTGATCCTGACCTTTTAAGGAGAATAAAGTCAATTGTAAATAAGTAAATTTAAGTTGAATTAGATGTTTTTGTCAAGAACAGCCACATAGTTGAAGACAAACACATAAATGATCCATAGTAATTCTATGGAGAAGTAAGATAGAATGAAGCTTGCAAGTAAAGGATGATATTCAAAATTTTCCCTTTTTGACTTTACTGACAGCATTAAGGATATTCATATGCTAGAAGTATTTTTGTTGTTTATATCGTAAGGTTCCATGGACTCACTACAAATTCCAATTGCAAAAAGCTTTTTATGCCTTACACGTCATCTCACGCAAAAACCAAAAGTCCATCTTTATCATTTCAAAAGAATGAACTTAGCAATAAATGCAAGCGCTATTTTTATTTATATATTGGTTCATGCAATTAAGATTACTAGACATTAGCATTCATTGTGGTATTTACAAAATTCAAATGATTAACTTGTGAATAAATTGTGGGGCATAATATAACCATACACCATTGCCTTTTCATTGAAAAACATATTCATTGCGACTGAAAAATATACTCATTGAAAAACATATTCCTTGTGATTGAAAAACGTACAAAGCTTTTAGCAAATTTAGATAGTGCATTATTGATGATAAAGTAAAAAGATATCAAGAATAGTGGAGTCTTTATTTTGTCAATAATAATACTTCAAAAAGCATAAATTTTAAGAACTTATAAAATTAAAAACCAAAAATGAACTAGCTGCATTTTAGCTATAGTTTGACCACCATAATTTATTTAAAAAAATGCACTCTTAATAACATTAGAAAAACCTTGCTATCCAAATCCTACTAAACATTTTCATAAAAAAGAAAAAAGCAAAAAAGAAGAAAAGTCCCACAAAAAGTAGCTAGTTCCCACAAAAGGTTGCACGTATTAAAATTATTATTTAATTGTAACTTTTATATTATTAGAAAAACAAATTGAAAACCATGATACAATAAAACAACATGATATTACTCTCAACTCTATTTTCTCACAAAGCTATAATTTACAAGAAGGAAAAACATTTAGAGGAAAGTATATATCTATTTTGGTATCAACAAGTTTGACTAGGAGCATTATTTTCTATTTAAAGACATTATTGTGCTTATAAGCATAGTAAATTAAAAAAATTTACAATTATTGATCTTATCCAGATTCACTCATCTAACTTGTTTATTTATTTTGACAAACAGATCTAAGATGAGATTTAGAACAATGGTTAACATAGTATACCAACATTATCTGAATCAGACTTGAAAAAAATGGAGCATAAACATGATTAATTATTAAGGACACAAAATAGAAGAATGAAACTAGAAGATGGAAAGGTAGACTTACAACCAAGTGAAAATGTTCCATAATTGGCATACTATAAACTTTCCTACAGATAAACAAAGCAAAACATAATTGGATCAATAATTTCTATATGTTTTAATATCTTGGACAAATGAGAAATTGAAGAAATGGGGTTGAGATTGAAATGGCTTGTAACTCTTAAAAAAAATAAAAAACAAAATGGACTAGCCAGGTCAAGATTGAACACAGTCCTAGTGAAGCAATTGGAAGGAAAAAAAAAAAAAAAGGAAGGGGACAACTTGTCCTAAAGAAAAAAAATAATCCCACTACAGGGGGACACTGACCCATTGAAACCTTAGGTCATGACCGAACAAGCTCTCTCTTCCGAAGCTCTCTCATTGGAAACGTGGAATCAGAGCTCTCTCGAAGCTCTCCCACTGGAAACCCTAGTGAAATCGATGAGTTCTTTTTTATTCTTCTCTTCTTCTTCTTCGACTCTTCTTCTTTTTAATAAATCCTCCTCCTTCTTCTTTTATTCTTCTTTTTCTTCTTCTATTTTTATGTGGTTTCTTTTCTGGATCTTTTAGTTGCAATTATAATTTATCAGTTTTCTACCTAGCTTTCTCGACTAGTGCCAACGGAGTTGACGAAGAAGAAGAATTTGAGGAAGCTCAACTGGTGCTGTCAACAAATCTCCACCTGTAATCTCTCAAATTGTCTTCCCACTAGAAAAAGGGTTAGCTAGACCAAGTAAATTTGTTGCTTAAAGCCTTAAAAGACAAAAACAAAAAAAGGAAGAAAAATTTGTTGTGCTCATGTGTTTAGATGATATTTAGGGATTTTATTATTAATGTTTATATGGGTGTCGGTGTTTGATATGTATATTGAAGATTTAAACGCATTAAAAAGATGCTGGTAAGTTTTAATTTTAGGTTATGTAAGTTTGAAAATGACATATTTTGATCATTTACTATGGATGATTATTATTAGTGTATGGTTGCACTTATTAGTTGTTATTGCTTTTGTCAATGTTGTTCACTTTCTGGTTTATAGTTGGTATTACATTGATATTTATTTCATCAACTTTTTAGTTGTTATTTTTTGGATCAAAGTTTAGTTGTTATGGTTGCACTTGTAAGACTTTGTTTTTTTTATGGTATTGCTTCTCTTTGTTTGTCTTCTTACTTATATGCATGGCTTTTTAGTTTACAAACAAAAGTTGTCATCTTAATTTTTCCTCTTTGGGTTTATTTCATTGAGTTAATGATTCAAAGTCAAACTATGTTGTCTCATTGGTTCTCTCTAATAAAGTTTTCTTTTTATTCAAATAAATAAATAAATGAAATCAAACTGTGCTGTTTTGAGTGAGTGGTGGAAGCAAAAGGTGTTTGAATCGTAGTTGCTTTTTATTTTTTCGATTTTCTAATAAAAATGTTTTTACCTTATAGTGATCATAATTGTGTAATGTGTACTGTGACTTATAGTGGTAAGCTTAAATATGCTACCATTATTATATTTCTATTTTCAAGATCTAAAAAATTTGATACCAAAATTATACTTTGCTTCTAAGTATTTTAGTTGGCTGTATGCCGTGTAATTTTTTAGTAGCTGGAAAAAAACAAAGGAGCTCTATTAAACTAGTAAAGTGAAAGATAATTTTTCTCCGAGTCCTTTAGTTAGAGATAATTCATTGCTCCAACCATTGTGTTAATGCAATACAAAGGGCAAATGAATCCTTCTTTAGCTAAGTGTCATTGCATGGCCTTTGTTTTTGTTCTATAAATTGTATTGTACTATAGTCTACAGAAAGAAACTAATCATTGAAACTGAAATTTTATATTATTATGGAATATTTTTGTCAGGACCCGTCCAAAATTTCTCACCGGAACCCTAGACAAGCCCTGAATCCAGGGAAACCCTACCGGACTCTCCAATGGAAAATCCGGCAGAACCTCTCCTAAGGGTTGGACTTATCACAAATTTCCTGCACTGAAAACACACTTCTATATTCATCCCCTTATTCCTCCCATATTACTACAAGTTGATTCCATAAATTTACAGCACTCCAAATGAATAACAGTAATCCAGTGCATAATTAATACATAAATGTCCGAGACAGTATACAGAGCTTCATGAAGTACTATTAAGCATAGAATACAACAAGGATGAAAGAAATATTACAATTGAAATAAATGAAGACAAAGGTAACTTCTCGAACTGAAACAGCGACGGAGATTAGGTTCTCTCCGGAAGAACGTCTACCACCCCTTGCACCTAAGGGAACGGAATTTAAAAATATGAGATGCTAATCATCTCAGTGAGTGACCCTATCTACTGTACACCTTAATATTAATAATATAACAAATAAAGGAATTTACTTACTTAATACCAAACAATTAAATAAATAAATAAATAATAAACATTTGAAGGTAATAATTTCTCTCAAAACCCTCACTATTCACTCCTTTGGAAATGTTCCCCTTTTAAAACATTTTTGCAAAATCCGTTATTCTTATGCCCGAAAATCAAGGAATCATTAATTTAATAAATAATAATTAAATAATCCAAATATAAATAAAATGTAATAAAATATAATAAATAATTTTTAGAATACTTTAGGGTTTGAAATTTCTATCTGAAAATTTATACTTGACGCACCACACCATATACCAGTGATGCCCTCCGATACTCATCGTCCCGAGCACCGACTGGCGGGGAGGTTAAAGAGAGAAACTTGCATACGGTGCTTCGGCATCCCGACAGCGCCGCTGCTGAAACCGTCGTCCCAGCCACGGAAGGAGGCGGCTGATGCGCAATATATAAGACTTGCCTGCACTCGGTCCAATGGCAACTCACGGGAGACATAATAACTTGCGCACTAATCCACATATACAGCCAGAACACCAATACTGTATGAGTGCGTGTAAAACCAATTATTAATTTTTTTTTTTATTACGGTACCGATTTTTCAAAAATCACTGTGACAATTATACCAGTTCTCAAATTCACCATCCCACATTTACCTTTAACATTTCCCGTACAAAACCATCGATAACAATATACCAATAATTTTTCTCGTATCACAAAGTCCATCAAATAATATTCCACGGGCATAATTATAAAATTTGAAACCACCAATTTAAACCAATATTTTCTTTGAAATATTTAAACCAATTATGCCCAAAAAAATAATATAAAAATCCAGATGCAATTAATTAATGAAAATACCTTACTCATGTGTAATAAATACAATTAAATCACAATAAAATAATAATCGGGAATTTCTTAATTACCCAAAATTTTGTTTATTATCAATGGGTATATATATATATAAAATAATATTTATTTTTTCCCAATTATATTTAAATTCCACCACATGAGCATATTCTAGATATCAAATTAACACCAAATAAACATAATTAATCATCCCAAAATAGTTTTAAAGGTGGGTCACTCACCTGGAGCACGCAATTAACCTAAGATCCTCCATGGGATCAATTCCACGACGCACACGTGCTCTTAGAACAACAATTCACACACAGTCAAATAAATTAATATTTTATTCAGGTATATAATACCCGGTACCCGGGGGACTAACGCAAACATTAACCAAAATTGACGAGTAATATACCGAATCGAAGCTTGAATGATGAGGATTACGAATCCGGTCTTACTTCCCGGAGATCGGACCCGAGGTGGCCGGAATCTCGTCAGAAAGCTTTCGGCCTTTAGAGCCTCGATTCTCCCAAACCGTTGCGAATTGGAGGAAAAGGACACCGGATTTAGATTCAGGGGGTCGGAATTAGTGGGGAGGGACTGGCGGTGCAACTGGGTACTCGCCGAAACTGGATTTTCTGGCGAGCCGTCGTGGTCACCAGCAACCGTTGCCGAAAAACGCTCCGATCCCGGTGCGTTACCGGCCGGTTGGCCGTACGATTTGGGTGGCCGGTCGGAATTGAGGAGGTGGAGGCAGTGGGGTGGCGCGTGTGGGAAAAGGGTGGCCAGAAAACGGCTAAGTGGCGGTGGCCGGTGCTTTTCTCTCTCCCTCTCTCTCTCCTCTCTCTCTTTCTCTCCCCTCCCCACCCCCCCCCTCCCGTTTTGCCAAAATAAAAGCCATCGTGGGTGACACTGTTTATCCACGTGGACCTCTCAGTTGTCGACATGTGGCGTCACTGTTCACTCAAGCCAGATATATTAAAATATTATGGTAGTCGGAAAACTTCACACGTCCATAACTTTTTAACTAA